>NC_133117.1:21201393-21507495 GCF_022965805.1 Primulina eburnea
TTATGTATTCTGGAATCGAATCAGATCGGATTCATGACCAGCAGTAAGATGGTCAGGAAAAGATTTGAAACAGATTTGTGGTATGGGATTACTGATGTTTTTGGTAATCAGATATGCTCCCCGCAGAATTCCAGAAAAAGGCAGCACGTCATATTATCAGACAATAGAACAGAATCTCAGTTGATGTGGCAGAAATTCAGATGGAAACACAGTTACAGAGGTTTCAGTCGTTTCAACCGCCAACTCTGAAGGAACTGAGACGTCAGTAGATTGTGAGAAATGGACTTCAGCAATGTATTCGGCCTCTGTGCTGGAATCCGTAATATTGTCTTGCTTGGAACTCTTCCAAGAGACAGCAGCACCGTTGAGCATGAATACAAAACTAGAGGTTGACTTCGAGTTATCGATATCGCTTTGGAAGCTAGAGTCGGTATAGCCTTCCAATTTTTGTTCTCCACCCCATAGACCAAGAACACTTTATTGGTCCTTCTCAACTACTTGAGGATGTCTTTCACAGCTTTCCAGTGTGGAAGACCAGGGTTCGATTGATATCTACTCACTACATTTAGTGCGAAAGCCACGTCAAGACGTGTAGATATCATCCCATACATGATGCTACCAATTGCCGAAGCATACGGAATGCGTGTCATCGCCACTATCTCTGCATCTGTCTTGGGAGACAGACTTTGATAGGGACACGCCATGACACACTGGTAGATGTCCTCTCATGGACTCATCCATCGAGAACCGCTTCACGATGGTATCAATGTATGTGGACTGGGTGAGACCAAGCCATCTTTTCGATAGATCTGTATCCCAATACAAAAGATGCTTCACCCAAGTCATGCATCGAGAACTTACTCGCTAACCATATCTTAGTTGATTGCAACATTCCTACATCATTCCCAATGAGTAGAATGTCATCAACATAAAGCACCAGAAATGTCACAACACTCCCACTGACCTTCTTATACACACAGGGTCCCTCATGATTCTTAGTAAATCAAACTCTTTGATTGTACTATCGAATCTAAGGTTCCAACTCCTTGATGCCTGCTTTAGATCATAAATAGATCTCTGAAGTTTGCATACCATATGCTCACTTCCGATAGATGTAAACCCTTCAGGTTGAGACATGTAAATCACTTTCTTAAAATCCCCATTAAGAAAGATTGTCTTAACATCCATCTGCCATGTCTCATAGTCATACCATGCAGCTATGGCTAGCAAAATCCTTATGAACTTTGAACATTGCGACTGGGGAAAAGGTTTCCTCAAAGTCAACTCCTTGTCTTTGAGTATATCCTTTTTGCCACCAATCGCGCCTTGAAGGTCAATACCTTCCCATCCGTCCCAAGTCCCTATGGAAACCTTTCCCTCAGGTGGATCTATAAGATCCCACACTTGGTTCGAATGCATGGAATTCATCTCAGATTCCATAGCTTCAAGCCATTTGGATGAATCGGCATCAGATAACGCTTCCTTGAAGGTCCATGGATCACATCCATGGTTAGGCTCATCATGGCCCTCTTCAAGAAGCTGACCATTCCTCATAGGTGGTCTTGAGACTTTCTCGGATCTTTTAGGAGCTTGTATCTCCTCACTTGGCTCTTCGGGTGTGGGTTCTATAATTGTGGGTTTCTCTCGAACCTCTTTGAGTTCTATCATTTCCCCTTTTCTATCCAATAGAAAATTCCTTTTCCAAAAAGGTTGCATTCCTAGAAACAAACACCTTTGTTTCTTGGGGATGATAGAAGTAGTATCCAATCGAATTCATTGGATATCCCACAAAGTAGCATAAAATGGATCGACTATCCAATTTATCTCCCACTACCTGCTTCATAAGCAGGGCACCCCATATTCTAAGATAAGAATACTTAGGAGGCTTACCCATCCATATCTCATATGGTGTATGCCTTTGAATGGACATTTAGTGGAATATCTTTTAATTTAAGTTATAGAGATCGTTTTCAAGTTTATTAGTACCAATCAAACATTCATTCATGTAAATGTTGCAAACACCTTTGCAAAATAAACAAGAATATCCATTTTTATCAACATAGAAATGGAAACAATGTTTTTACAAAATTAGGTACAAACAAAACATCTCATAAAATTAACTTAAAACTAATGTTCAATAATAAGTAAACATCTTCAATGGCCTTGGCAGCAACTCTTGCTCCATTGCCCATCCTCTAGAAGGTCACACCTTCCTTAAGCATTCTACTTCTTCCCATCACCTGTAACCCATTACAGAGATGTGAGTCATAACCGGTATCTAATACCCAAGAAGTAGAGTTAATTGAAATGTTTACTTCAATTTAGAACATACCATTTCCAGAACTCTTCTGGGCCAGATATTCTTTGCAATTTCGCTTCCAATGTCCAGGCATCTTGCAGTGATGACAAACATCACTAGTCTTGTCAGCCCTAACTGGTGTGGCTGCCACAACGGGATTCAGAGATTGCCTCAACAAGGGCACGTTCTTCTTGGGACGTTGGAAAGAACGCTTCTTTCCATTCCCATGTGGATCAATCTTCGTACCAGATGAAGAACCCACATAAAGAACCAACTTCTCTTTCTTGATGGTGGATTCAAACGTAACAAGCATATTCACCAACTCCTCAAGGGTCGGCTCTAGCTTGTTCATGTTGAAGTTCACCACAAAAGGATCAAACGAGCTAGGCAGCGATAACATCAACACGTCGGTGGTCAACTCCGAAGGCAAGATCAGATCCATGCCAACGAGCTTGTCCACGAGCCCGATCACCTTTAGGCCATGCTCATGGACCGAGGCCCCATCTCGCATGCGCAAAGTGATCAGCTCCTTGACGGTAGCATGCCTTAGAGGTCGTGTTTACTCACCAAAGAGCTCTTCGAGATGCAAATGAATGTCAGCAGCACTCTTTGCACCCTCAAAACGCCTCTGCAGCTCATCATTCATAGAAGTCAGCATATAACACCTGGCTATCAAGTCATGGTCACACCATTCCTTGTAAGTCTGCAATTCCTCAGGAGTGCAGTCAGTCGGAGCCTCAACAGGGGGCGACTTAGTCAGTGTATATGCTACCCTTTCCGAATTCAAGACGATTTTTAAATTTCTTAGCCAAGTGAGGTAATTAGGTCCAGTTAATATGTGTTTGTCGAGTATTACAGATATCGAATTGCGCATCGAAGACATTGTCGATTTGTACTGAAAAGTAAAACAGATAAATGTTGATGACTATTTAAAATATTTGGTAAGATATAAAGTATGGACTTTAACTTTATAAATATTTACTCCCACTGTTTTGACATCTTTCACTACCCTCTAGTGAAAACGGGAAACTCCTTTCCTCAGTAGGTACGTAAGGTCCAATTAGCGAATTATGATCCCGATTATACAGCCAATCACAATTCCTAAAAGGTAGTTTCCCAATTGCATCACCATGTCAATGGATGTCACAGCTTTCCGGCACCCAAGGCCCCCCCAATAATATGAGCCGAGCCCCGAGTACGGGTAGCGTTCATCATGCACCCATTGTCGATGGAAGACAAGGAAATTATAACCAATTTTATAATTCCCCTTTTCGGGCTTGATATTAATTTTGAATCTTATTCTAAATGAGGGTTTTTAGTTTTGAAAGGTCTCATCATTAATTTTATTTTTAAAAGCTCGCCATGTTTGATCGTATGTTTGCCGGATTCATGCAACTTTGTTATTATCATAATAATAACGCACATACTCATTATTTATAACATATCATGCATATATTATAAACAGTAAACAAACAAGGATGATCAATCGCCCCAAAACTAACGGACCGTGTGAGCTAAACACGGGCCTAGGTCCAATCCTAGGGAAATGCACGGGATGCAAATGCAACTATTACATAAGCTTCCAATATTTACATATCTTCGATCTTCATAATCATCATGGCCACCATCTTCCAATCTTGATCATCCACTATACTAATATTTACAAATAAATATCCATGGCAAATAGGGATACATCTCATGGGGTGGGAACGGGCCATAAACCAAGCCCACTTTATAAATTGATAATTATTACAATCATTCAACATCAAATATCCTAGCATACACATAGCAAATTGGGTTTGGGCTTTTGATCATCCTTCATGCATAATATCACATATCATACACCATCAATTAATTATCACAATAATTAATTGATCCAATATTATATATCTTGATCCAATCACTAACCGCCACGATTATAAACTAAATTAACAAGTATACAAACACCTTTGTCTACTTTCAAATTAATTTATTTATAACCGAATTTCTTGTAAATCACCATTTACTATAAATAATTAAAGTCCAACTTCAATTATTTATTTCATGAGAAAATATTTGCAACTTTTGTAATTTTAAACTTAAGGGCCCAAAAAAACTTATTTTTCACCAAAAACATTTTTCGGCCCATTTAAAATTCACAAACATGTTAGCCATCCAATGGCCCAACAACTCAAGGCCCATGACACTTTGATATTCCAAAACACTTTTGGAAACCCTAGCCGTCATCGCCGTCGCCGGAGCTCCGTCGCCGGATTCCGGCCAACTTACCAAAAAAAATTTTTTTTTTATTAAAAAACAAGGGGCTGTTCGGGCAGCCCCTCGGGCAGCCCGAGCTGCCCGACACGGGCAGCAACTTGCTGCCCGAATTTTTCCCCAAAAACGCCCCTCGATTTGTTGCAAAAATACACTGATGCGGTTAGAAATCGATCTCAACATAATATATATTGTATTTGCTACACAAAAACGTAACCATAGCTCGGATACCACTTGAAAGGGGACCGGTTACGGTGACCGGAAGCGCAACGGAAGTTAAAAAAATCAAAATTTTTCATCAAAATTTCGGCCACCATAAGTTTTGTGCAACAAATACAAAAACACAACTATGTCATACATAAGGTGTAAGAAAATCGTTACCTATCAACCTCTTGAGGTTGATGATGGCACCAACCAAGTTGTAAACAACTTGGCTCTTGAATGGAAGATAAATCTACAAGCTCTCCTCCATTTTTCTTGAATCTTTCCTTCAAATTAGGCCCACCACCAACTAGGTAGATCCCCTCATATTTTGCACTAGAAAAATATGAGGATTTTTCAAAGAGAAGTGTAAGATTTCCTCAACAAATTGAAGAACAAGAATGAGAGAAAAATTGGGAGAGAAAAGGGTTCAAAGTTTCGGCCATATGGAGTGTGGGAGGAGGGAAGGGAGACTTGTCTTGGTAGTGGAAAAAGTTGTCCCAAAAAGTTGCATGCCATGCCTTGAAAACTCAAAAAGTAGTCTCCCAACCTTTCACCTCCCATGCATGCATATTATAAGGTTTTTATCAAAATAAAAACCATGGACTAAATTTAATTATCTCAAACATATTTGAGACTAATTAAACATTACTTGAATTTACCCAAGTCCAACTAGTTAAATAATTAATTTAAATTGAGCTCTACAAGACTCAATATAATTTAATTAATTCAACACTCGAATTAATTTAATTATTTTGGACTCTACTAGGTCCACTAGTGTTTAATTAATTCAACACTTGAATTAATTTAATTTAGTCCATAATAATGTTTATGAAAATCACAATTTTCAAATACATTATTCACTTGGCCAAATTTTAATTTAGGAACACTTCTATAAATTAAAATTTACATTTCTCTCATAGAAGTCATACTTCTATTTTTCTTTACACTTATAAACTCATTTATAAGTCGTTCAACACATTGAACTATTTTCTCCTTTATAGAAGTCATACTTCTAATTTTCCTTACGCTTATAAACTCCTTTATAAGCCGTTCAACACATTGAACTATTTTTACTTCTCAACGGGATCTAGAAAGCTAGTACTTGTGTGGCCCTCAATGGTTCATTGATACAACTAGCCGTGGGTTCACATCTCCATGTGATTCGGACTAAACATGTCCTTATATGAGCATACCCCAATTGCTCCATTCTTATTTATCAACACCTTGATAATAAGAACGTCAGAATTCAAGTCTGATAGTACCCAACCAATCATGTTAAACGCCTAGCAGCATCGCTTACATGATTCCCTAGGTATCAAATGATAGTGCCTGCAAGAACCATTCAATTATGGTTAGCGTACAGTACGGTCCCTTCAACTCATATATCCCGATCGATTCGACAACCATTGGTTTATCGAGAGTTGTCAATAAATCGATACTATGTGTCATGTCGTAGTTGCATCGATGGTGTAATCTATGAAACCCCTTTCATATTTACAACCATACTCTGGCCAGAGATTTCAACCTACATACACATGATAACACATAGGATATCCATACCCGAAGGTAACCGGTGAATCCCCGACTACAATGCATCGACTCCTATATGTTTCGACAGATCACCCAATCTTGCCACCTGATGACCCCATAAGAGTCGGTAAACAAGTCAAAGTGAAACGCTAGCACATAGAGTCTCAATGTTGTCCCGGGTCATAAGGACTAATGGTGTACAACCATAAACCAGGACTTTTCCACTCGATAAGTGAGAACCACTTGAAAAGTCCTTTTATGGAGGGTTGTTTAGTGCACTCTACAAGGAGCACCTATCTGCATGTTCGGACATCACAATGTCCCCTACCAATGAAACATGGTACTCACATTGCAGATACTAGTCTCTAACTCGAGCGGCCTATATCCTTCTTAGTGGCGGCTGAATCGACTAGGAACCGTTTAGAATATACAGTATTACAAATATGAGTTTCATGATACTCATCATATGAGCATCTCATATTCTTTCTACTATTTGTATATTCAAGGGCTTTATCTATGCAGCTAGCATGGGTATACAGATAAAGATTTGCCAAAATAATAATTTCAAATATTATTAAAATAAAGACTGCTTATACATAGAGTTTCATTGTGAACACTCGGCCAACACTTGGCTCGACGGGCACCTACTCTAACACATAGTGATGGGTTTATTGATGTATTTGAAAGTATAGGAGCGAGATTCACCATCTGAAACCAATGTTGTTAAGCTTGGACAGTAAGTTGGCATGTTCTTGAAGTAATACATGAGTAATATTATGAATTTCAAATGCTTCTCATTGTCTATTGATATATGTACATTGTTAGTATGTTTATTGATGAAAACATAGCACCATATTCCATTGTTATGTATTAAATATGTAAGAAACTCATGAATATTGATGATAGGTGCTATGTCATGAACAAGAACATGAACATGAAAAGAAAAGGATCATGATATAGAGCTTGTTGACATCATGGGTGGTTTTAAGTCCACCAAAGCTATTGGCCAATATATGTTCATGGGGCGTGGGGTTGCCAAAGGTTGCTTCCTAACGTCCAACACAGTAGTAGCTATATAATAAAGCAAGCACAGTAGTACAGGTCAACTAATGAGGCTCAAGTACAAAAATGAACATTGAATATATGCTACGGTATGACATGTTTTTAAGATTCATTGTTGTCACGACTTGATATTTATGTTCCTTCGATGCATATTGATACGTATAAGTGCCAACTTATTGAGTTTTATAAACTCACGTAGCTCATGTGTTACAGGATCAGGTAGTGAAGAGACATAGGATGCCGGTTCGCCAATGGATGCTTGTGACGTGCCCTACCTCGACAAGAACCGGGACTTCTTATTGTATAGCTTCCGCATATGTATTGTAGTAAATTTTATATGAGGGTTTGAAACAAGTTCCATGTTATGTATGATGATACAAAGTATGTTGGTATATGAGAATATGTTTATAAATGTGTATGAATAGTATTGCTTGAGTTTTGGTGTATACAAAATATAGGGACATCATGCCAAAATTTTTATAAACCATCAAAGTGATGCCTCTTGTTTGATTTAATTCATACTATAGTTGTATCATTCAAACCTTATTTTGATTACAAGTATAAGTATCATTAATCATGTCAAGTATAGAGTAAGGGTGTGACAAAAACACAACCCAAACCGCGGTGAGATGTGTCACAATAAACAACAAAATCACCAATACCTGACGGAATAGTCAACACCGGAGCACTGGTCAATCTCTTATTCAATTCGAGAAAACTGGTCTCACATTCCTCAGACCAAACAAATGAAGCATTCTTCTGTGTCAACTGTGTAATCGGTTTGGCAATACTCGAAAAATCTTTAATAAATCGGCGATAATATCCTGCAAAACCCATGAAGCTGCGTATCTCTAGTACAGATGTCGGTCTCGGCCAAGAAATCACTGCCTCAACCTTACTGGGATCAACGGATATCCCGTCTCCGCTGGTGCATTCGTATTTAATCCCATAAATACCGCTGGTGCATTCGTCAAACCAAATGGCATGATAATAAATTCATAGTGTCCATACCTGATTCTGAATGTTGTCTTTGAGATATCAGAATCCCTGACTCTCAGTTGATGGTATCCAGATCTCAGATCGATCTTGGAATACACCGAAGAGCCCTGCAACTGATCAAATAAATCATCAATACGAGGCAAAGGATATTTATTCTTTACCGTTGCCTTGTTCAGTTGCCGGTAATCAATACAAAGTCTCATCGACCCATCCTTCTTCCTCACAAACAGTACTGGAGTGCCCCAAGGAGATACATTGAATATATGCTACGGTATGACATGTTTTTAAGATTCATTGTTGTCACGACTTGATATGTATGTTCCTTCGATGCATATTGATACGTATAAGTGCCAACTTATTGAGTTTTATAAACTCACGTAGCTCATGTGTTACAGGATCAGGTAGTGAAGAGACATAGGATGCCGGTTCGCCAATGGATGCTTGTGACGTGCCCTACCTCGACAAGAACCGGGACTTCTTATTGTATAGCTTCCGCATATGTATTGTAGTAAATTTTATATGAGGGTTTGAAACAAGTTCCATGTTATGTATGATGATACAAAGTATGTTGGTATATGAGAATATGTTTATAAATGTGTATGAATAGTATTGCTTGAGTTTTGGTGTATACAAAATATAGGGACATCATGCCAAAATTTTTATAAACCATCAAAGTGATGCCTCTTGTTTGATTTAATTCATACTATAGTTGTATCATTCAAACCTTATTTTGATTACAAGTATAAGTATCATTAATCATGTCAAGTATAGAGTAAGGGTGTGACAAAAACACAACCCAAACCGCGGTGAGATGTGTCACAATAAACAACAAAATCACCAATACCTGACGGAATAGTCAACACCGGAGCACTGGTCAATCTCTTATTCAATTCGAGAAAACTGGTCTCACATTCCTCAGACCAAACAAATGAAGCATTCTTCTGTGTCAACTGTGTAATCGGTTTGGCAATACTCGAAAAATCTTTAATAAATCGGCGATAATATCCTGCAAAACCCATGAAGCTGCGTATCTCTAGTACAGATGTCGGTCTCGGCCAAGAAATCACTGCCTCAACCTTACTGGGATCAACGGATATCCCGTCTCCGCTGGTGCATTCGTATTTAATCCCATAAATACCGCTGGTGCATTCGTCAAACCAAATGGCATGATAATAAATTCATAGTGTCCATACCTGATTCTGAATGTTGTCTTTGAGATATCAGAATCCCTGACTCTCAGTTGATGGTATCCAGATCTCAGATCGATCTTGGAATACACCGAAGAGCCCTGCAACTGATCAAATAAATCATCAATACGAGGCAAAGGATATTTATTCTTTACCGTTGCCTTGTTCAGTTGCCAGTAATCAATACAAAGTCTCATCGACCCATTCTTCTTCCTCACAAATAGTACTGGAGTGCCCCAAGGAGATACACTCGGTCTGATATACCCCTTGGCCAGTAAATCCTCCAACTGTTCTTTCAAATCTTTCAACTCGATCGGTGACATCCTGTACGGAGCCCTCGAAATCGGAACTGTTCCTGGCATCAATTCAATGCTGAAGTCTATCTCTCGAATCGGAGGCAATCCAGAAATCTCATCTGGAAAGACATCAGCAAATTCACACACCACTGGCAAGTTCGCCAATGATGGGCTCGACTTCAGTAAATCAACTGAATATACCAGGAATCCATCCGCTCCTTCTGCAATAATCGAGTCATATTTATCGCAGATATCAAAGGAATTCTAGCTCGAGAACCCTTACCGTAAAATTTCCACTCCTCAGCCATCTCAGGTCTGAATCTCACTATCTTGTGGAAACAGTCAACTATAGCTCGGTACTTGGTCAACATATCAATACCGATAATGCAATCAAAATCAGATAAACCAAGCACAATACAGTCTAACTCAATCATATGCCCATCGTACTGCAGTATACAAGCTTTCACAGACTTCACCGATATCAAACCGGTCCCTAACGGGGAAGAAACAGACACTACCGCAGACAATGACTCAATGGGTAATGCATGACTCAATGCAAACCTCTCAGAAATAAAAGTATGCGATGCACCAGTATCAATCAATACGTATGCAGGATAACCAGAAATAAAACAGTTACCTGCCACCACATCATCAGGTGCATCCTGTGCCTGCTCCTCGGTCAAAGCAAAAACTCGGGCTTGTTGTCTAGGAGGCTGGCTCACTGTCTGGCTTCCTCCTGGCCTCTGCTGTGACTGAGTAGACGGTGCTGGCTGAAAAGAATGAACAGCAGATGGTCGTCTACCTGTCTGATCCACTGATCCGGATGACTCAGCTGCCTGGGATCCCTGGGCACCTCTCTGTGGACACACTCGGGAAAAGTGTCCTTGTTGTTTGCAGATACGGCAGCTGCCAAACACTCCGCGGCACTGCTCAGTGGAATGCTTCCCTCCACAAGTATTGCAAATAGGTCCAGTATAGCTCTGGCTCTGTCGAGGACTCCCAGAGCTAGAAGAACTGCTCCCTGACTTCTTGAATTTCTTCGCTCTAGCTTTCAAGAAATCCTTCTTTCCGCCAATGCTGATGCCACCTTCGAATCGAGGAGGTGGTTGTTGTGGTCCCGGTACTGGAAGCATAAACGAAGCTCCTCTCTATCTCATCATACCGGCTTCGGCTCCCTTAGCTCTATTCAAGGCGTCAGTAAAATTGTTCAGTCTCCCAGTATTTACCAACGTAAATATTTCTGGATTTAGGCCATTGATAAATTGGTCAGCAACGGCCTCATCATGTTCCTCCACGTGTGGAACAAATCGCAATAGTGAAGAGAACTTGGCCACATATTCCTCAATGTTAAGCTGGTCTTGTCTCAAATTAGCAAATTCGGCTCCCTTGTCCTTTCTGTAAGACACTGGAAAGAACCTCTGATAAAATTCAGTTTTAAACACATTCCAGGTAATAATCGTACCTCGGTGTTCCAATGCCTGTTTTGTTGTGATCCACCAGTTTTTAGCAACGTCGTGTAACTGGTGTCCTATCAATTTCACCCTCCGTTCGTCAGTATACTCTAAAGATTTGAACATCATCTCAATATCGTCCAACCAACTCTCACACTCCCCAGCATTCTCTGTACCCCTCAAAGTCGTAGATGGAAATACTGAAACTTTTTTAAATATGTCTCCATTGGAGTAGCTGTAACGTTCATTGGAGAATTGGACGTGCTACCCTGTTCTGGTACTCTTCTCGGAGGCATATCTGATAATTAAATGGATTGGTTACCCAATTATAGCAAATCAGTTTCAATCCTCCTCGGATCATCTTACAACTGATCCATTCCAAATAATACACAATACCATATCAAAATCAGATATTTCAAGTAAACATGTATTAAAACAATGAATCAAGCTAGCAATCAAAAGCAGGAAAGAAAACCTCAATCTACCCCGCTCACTAGCTTCTATCTCAGTCTCAAGGATCTATCACTCTGATACCACCTGTTGTGGGGACCCGGACGCTAATCAATACTTAATCGTCATCAGGATCAATTTACTAATCAAGTAATTAGGTTCAAATTTTTTTTTTACGAAATGTAGTGAAATCAAACTAATATACAACTCAGTATAAAATAAAGTACAATGTGACACCTCTGACCTCTTTAAATAAAATACACAGCGGAAATAAAAATTTTCTTTAAAATATGGAAGGAGTTTCAAAATACATTTCTTTACACATCTTTACAACAAAATAAATACATGATCATTTAAATGACATAACAAAATACAAAACATCATTCCTATGATCATGCCAACATCTTCCTTCCAACGGTGTATGCATATGACCCCCTGTCCACAGTCAACGTCCCGGGCCTTCCCTATGATCTGCATCACATGAAATAACTGAAATGAGAATAAATCTCAGCAAGTGGAACTCTTACATAGCAATGAACATATACTCTGTAAAACATAGCTTTGAAATCATAAATACCATCAACTCTGAATCATAAACTCTGAACATGAATATTATAGCAATAGCATATAAATGAGATGGTATTTCTCTTTACTCTGGGGATTGATATCAATAGTATCTCTGCTCGGGGGTGCTCGTATCCCTATCGATATAAACCGATAACTCTGAGGGATATAAGCCTGTGGTCGTTGATCAACTAATTGCATGCAATCTCTGACTATGTATTTATCAATCCGAAAACATTTAAACTCTGTCTTGGCATTAATAACACTTTGAAACTCTATCTTTACTCTTGTATTCCCTTTGAACAATAGTTGAGACATCAATTGTCTCCAATAAACATAGCAATGGAATCAATAAATAACAATGAATCAATTGAAGGGAATATAATATTAAAACCTTTAAAACACAATACATATAACATCATGTGAGCAAAAGGGATGAATTTCCACTTACAAACCAATAGAACACCTCAATCAAAGCTCTTGAACACCACCTACAACAATAATCCATAAATAACACCAACATCAACTCTATATCCAAGAATCCAAGCTAAATAATCCATAAATCCACAAGAACAACAAACCCAAGTCAACTCTTAACTCAAAACCTTAAAAGAATCGCACCAAAAGCTTACCTTAGC
Source organism: Primulina eburnea (assembly GCF_022965805.1). NCBI lineage: Eukaryota > Viridiplantae > Streptophyta > Magnoliopsida > Lamiales > Gesneriaceae > Primulina > Primulina eburnea. Next base: position 21,214,327 of record NC_133117.1, read on the forward strand.
TTCCTAGTACCAAGGAGAACCACGATCTCAAGTCGAAACGCAAATTAAACGCTTGAATCGAAGATAGGAAGTGAAAGAAATGGATGAAAACCCTAAGAAATGGAGAGAAAATCGAAATGAAAAGAAGAGAAAAGGGAAAGTATGGCCAACCACTCCCAAAAAGTAAATTAAAAACTCGGCCATACCTAGACCGCGGGTGCGCTGCCACAAGCACCGCGGGTGCGCCTAGCTCACGGCACAACACAAAATTCTGGAACACTCGGACCGCAGGTGCGGCGCTGCAGACACCGCGGGTGCTGTGATGCGACGGCTTACCAACATAAAATCTTGAACAGTCGACCGCGGGTGCACTCCTTGCACTACCGCGGGTGCACTATGGTCACGGCAATGATCAATACACAACCAACTAAAAATCGATCCGAAACTCTGAAATGAACAACCAACAACAACTAACACCTCAAGAACATAATAACCAATAATACTATGGCGCAAAACACAACTCTAAACATCTAATCACATAACCCAAATAACAAGCAAAGCTTAAACCGTACCGTACACCGGGCTCGGCTATTACAATCTCCCCTCCTTAGAGGAATTTCGTCCGCGAAATAGACGTCACAGAACGAACAACTCAGGATACTTCTCTCTCATCTCATCCTCGGGTTCCCACGTAGCCTCTTCGATCAAATGATTCCTCCAAAGGACTTTAACAATGCCGATCTCTTTGTTTCTCAAAACTCTAACTCTGCGATCCAGAATCTGAATCGGAATCTCTTGGTACGTCAAATTCGGCGTCAAGTCCAATGGCTCGTGGTGAAGAACATGGGAAAGATTCGCAATATACTTCCTGAGCATCGATACATGAAACACATTGTGAACTCTGTCAAGATCTGGCGGTAGGGCTAATCTGTAGGCTCGATCACCAACTCTGTCCAATATCTCAAATGGACCAATACACCTGGGACTCAACTTACCCTTCTTGCCAAACCTCATCACACCCTTGAGAGGTGCTATCTTCAGAAACACATGATCGCCAACCTCTAACTGCAACGGCCTACGCCGAACATCTGCATAGCTCTTCTGTCTCGACTTCGTTGTCTTCATCCTCTCTCGGATCACAGCAACAACATCAGCAGTCTGCTGGACCAACTCTGGTCCTAACATCTTCCTCTCGCCAATCTCATCCCAATACAAGGGCGATCTGCACTTCCTGCCATAAAGTGCTTCATACGGTGCCATGCCAATCGTCGCCTGGTAACTGTTATTGTACGTGAACTCAACCAAAGGCAACTTAGAATCCCAGCTACCTAGATAATCAATAGTACAAGCTCTGAGCATATCCTCTAGAATCTGAATGAATCTCTCTGACTGAACGTCGCTCTGAGGATGGTAAGCTATACTAAACGCTAACCGCGAACCCATAGCTCTGTGCAAACTCTTCCAAAACTCTGAAGTAAACCTGGGGTCACGATCAGACACGATCGACACTGGAACACCATGAAGTCTAACAATCTCTGCTATGTAATCCTCGGCATACTGGTTCATGGAGTACGTCGTCTTGACTGGGAGAAAATGCGCTGACTTGGTCAATCGATCAACGATAACCCAAATAGAATTGAAACCTCTCTGCACTCTGGGAAAACCAGTCACGAAATCCATCGTAATATGCTCCCACTTTCACTGAGGAATCGGCAATGATAACAATGTCCCAGCAGGTCTCTGATGCTCGATCTTCACCTGCTGACAAGTAAGGCACTGGGAAATGAACAAAGCAACATCTTTCTTCATACCTGGCCACCAGTAGAGTCGACGAAGATCTTGATACATCTTCGTACTGCCTGGATGAATCGAATATGGCGCGGTATGAGCCTCTGTCAGAATGTCTCGCCGAATATCATCACCAATAGGAACACAAATACGACCTCTGAAGGTCACCAAACCATCACCATTCAACGCAAACTCTGAGTTACCTCTCTCCTCTGCTCTAGCTCTCAACTCTGTCAACTGAACATCGTCAGTCTGCTCTCTACGGATCCTGTCCGTCAATGTAGCCCGAATGACCAACGCTGAAAAGCGAGCAATAGTCCCCGGAACTACCAAAGCAATCTCCTCTCTCTGCAAATCCATCAACAACGGCTTCTGAACCAAAGAACTCAAGGAAGAACTCGACTTACGGCTCAAAGCATCAGCCACAATGTTCGCCTTCCCTGGGTGATAACTGATCGTCACATCATAATATTTGACAAGCTCTAACCACCTCCTCTGTCGCATATTGAGCTCTCTCTGAGAAAACAGATACTTCAAACTCTTGTGGTCCGTGAAAATCTCACACTTTTTGCCATACAAGTATTATCTCCAGATTTTCAGGGCGAAAACCACAGCTGCCAGCTCTAAATCATGCGTCGGATAATTCCTCTCGTAATCCTTCAACTGGCGAGAAGCATAAGCAATGACCTTACCTCGCTGCATCAGCACTGCACCAAGGCCTTTCTTCGACGCATCGGTATAGACAACAAAATCCTCTGAACCACTAGGCAATGAAAGAACAAGAGCTGTCGTCAATCTATCCTTCAACTCTTGAAATGCACTCTGGCAATCAATGGACCACTCGAACTTCACAGTCTTCCTCGTCAGATTGGATAATGGCAGGGCAATCTTGGAAAAATCTGAAATGAAACTGCGTACCTCTGAGACAGTGGTAGGAATAGGCCACTTCTGAATCGCCTCTATCTTCATCGGATCAACTTCTAGACCATCCTTCGAAACGACATGGCCTAGAAAAGAAATCTGATCCAACCAAAACTCGCACTTCTTCAACTTGGCATACAGCCTCCTCTCTCTCAACAACTGAAGAACAACTCTGAGATGCTCTGAATGAAGCTCTCTGGTCTTGGAATAGATCAAGATGTCGTCGATGAAGACAATGACGAAGCTATCCAAATAAAGCTTGAACACTCGGTTCATCAATTACATGAAAACTGAAGGGGCATTGGTCAGACCAAAAGACATCACGAGAAACTCATAGTGACCATACCTGGTCCTGAACGCCGTCTTAGGGATATCGGACTCCCTAACCTTCAACTGATAGTAGCCAGACCGAAGATCAATCTTCGAAAAGACAGTAGCACCATGAAGTTGATCAAACAAATCATCAATCCGTGGCAACGGATACTTATTCTTGACAGTCACTTTGTTAAGCTCTCGGTAGTCGATACACAGCCGCAACGACCCATCTTTCTTCTTAACAAATAGAACCGGAGCTCCCCAAGACGAAGAACTCGGACGAATGAAACCTTTGTCCAATAGATCCTGCAACTGCGACTTCAACTCTTTCATCTCAGTAGGAGCCATCCTATACGGAGCCTTAGAAATAGGAACCGTACCTGGAGCTAAATCAATAACGAACTAAACATCTCTGTCCGGCGGCAAACCCAGAACATCATCCTCAAACACATCGGCAAACTCCCTCACAACATCAATATCATCAATATTCAACTTAACCATACCATCCACATCCACAATAGAAGCAAGAAACCCATCGCAACCTCTACATAGCAATCTCTCAGCCTCAAGACATGAAATAAAAGGAAGGACCGAGCGAAGTACCTGCACTGGCGAGCATACCTCCCTTAAAGCTATCAGATAGCAAAGGTCACCGTCTTAGCAACGCAATCAATAACAGCACGATAGGTCGAAAGCCAATCCATGCCAAGAATAACATCAAAGGCAACCATCGGGATCACAATCAAATCAGCATAGACCTCTCTATCAACAATACAAACAGGGCATGCATACACAATAGACGTCGGGCACAACACGTCCCCCGAAGGCAAAACAACATTAAGCTGGAGGGGAAGAATAGAAGGAACTATACCCAACGATCTCAAAAACAATTCAGACATAAAAGAATGAGTAGCACCAGTATCAATCAAAGTCGTAGCTACTCTGCCTGAAATCAAAATAGCACTAGAGATCACAGAAGAATCATGATTAATACCTTCCTTTGTCATCGTAAAGATGCGACCCTGAACCTTCTCTTGGCTAGCTCCTCTTGGACAATCTCGGGCAATGTGGCATGCCGTGCCACAACGATAACAAGAATGAGTGCCAAATCTGCACTCTCCCCTATGAAGTCTCCCGCACTTAGGACATAATGGCTTCTCGGGATCAGATGGAACAACTGGAACTGTCGGTGGTCTAGGACTCGAATCTGTCACACCCTTACTCTATACTTAGCATGATTACCATAATCAAAGTAGGATTTGAATGATATAACTATATTATGAAGCAAATCAAACAAGAGGCATCACTTTGACGGTTTGTAAAAAATTTTGCATGATGTCCCTATATTTTGTATAAGCCCAAACCAAGCAACAATAACAAAATGTAATACACTAACCCTCAAGCAACATAAACAATATATACTTATAATCATTTCCTTGCACATAAACATATTCTGTATCATTATACCATAGACATACACCTTGTCAAACTTGTTTCAAACCCTGACATTACACTCATTTTAATACATATGCGGAAACTATACAATAAGAAGCCCGGTTCTTGTCGAGGTGAGGCACGTCACTAGCATCCATTGGCGAACCGGCATCCTACGCATCTTCACTACCTGATCCTGTAATACATGAGCTACGTGAGTTTATAAACTCAATAAGTTGGCACTTGTACGTATCAATATGCATCGAAGGAACATACATATCAAGTCGTGATCAACAATGAATCTTAAAAACATGTCATACCGTAGCATATATTCAATGTTCATTTTTGTACTTGAGCCTCATTAGTTGACCTGTACTACTGTGCTTGCTTTATTATATAGCTACTACTGTGTTGGACGTCAGGGAGCAACCTTTGGCAACCCCACGCCCCATGAACATATATTGACCAATAGCTTTCGTGGACTTAAAACCACCCATGATGTCAACAAGATCTATATTATGTAAATCAATCCTTTTCTTTTCATGTTCATGTTCTTGTTCATGACATAGCACCCATCATCAATATTCATGAGTTCCTTACATATTTAATACATAACAATGGAATATGGTGCTATGTTTTCATCAATAAACATACTAACAATGTACATATATCAATAGACAATGAGATGCATTTGAAATTCATAATATTACTCATGTATTACTTCAACAACATGCCAACTTACAGTCCAAGCGTACGAATACTTGTTTGAGACGATGTATCTCGCTCCTATACTGTCAAATACATCAATAAACCCATCACTATGTATATATTAGGTGAAAATCACTCCTCTACATGTAGAACAACTAAAAGAGAAGAAAACTTACACATATATGATGTTCTTGTGATGGAGAATAAACTTCTAACCTCAAAACTTTGAAAGGAATGAAGAAGGAAGCTTTGGAGAGAGATTTATTGGAGTTTCTCTCGAGTTCTTGCTGCTAAGGAGAGGAAATTGCTGAAGAAATGGTTCAGAAATTCGATACTTATCCTATTTTATACTGGGCGGCGCTCGGGCGGTCATTTTCTACCGCCCGAGCGCGGAATGTTCTGTCCGAAACCAAAAATGCAGAACCATTGGCGCTCGGGCGGTAATTTATTACCGCTCGGGCGCCACCTATTCTGCTTCTGCGCACTACTTCGTCAAAGATTGCTCCGGAAATGGTTCTTCCGCTCATAATCTGAAACCATGGTAAACTACAAAGTTGTAGCCCTATGTCTTGGCTTGAATCTCCCACTGGTTTCAGGTCATTTGGAGGTCTGAGTAAAAAGTTATGCCCATTCTCCTAACATGTGTCAGTGAAGGAATGACGGTATACACGACACACTTCGGGGCACTTTTGGCTTGTCTTCCACAATGATTTGGACAAAACTCAAAACGTCAAAGTTGTAGCATTATATCTTAGCTTTCTAACGGTTAAGGCCTCACACAATTTGGATCAATATTCAAATCATTATGCTAAAACCCGTACGAACTACCATATTTACACCTCATTTCCTACCAACTTCATAACACTATTTCTATGTACACATCTTACCATCACTATTTTGACATTTATTCATTCTCAATGCACCATAACAATATAGAAGTCATGTTCAATCACAATATTGATACTTCAATCATCACGTGAAATCTAATTAGCTAAATAACTACATAATAAACGACATAAACACGTTATAATCATTTGTACGAGTAACCGGGCATTACAATTCTCCCCTCCTTCAAAGAATTTCTTCCTCGAAATTTGACGTACCATATAGTTCAGGATATCTCTGTTGGATCTCGTCTTCTCACTCCCAAGTTGCTTCTTCAATCGCATGATTGCGCCATAATAATTTCACCAAGGGTATTTCCTTGCCTCGTAACACTTTTGATTTCCTATCAAGGATTTGGACCGGTCGTTCTTCATATGAGAGATTCGATGCAAGCTCCAATGGTTCATAATGAAGAACGTGAGAAGGATTGGCCAAATACTTTCGTAGCAAGGAAACGTGAAAAACATTGTGAACATTTGACAAGTTCGGAGGTAACGCAACTCGGTAGGCTCTGTCTCCTATTCTTTCCAAGATTTCATATGGACCGATATATCTTGAACTCAATTTTCCCTTCTTACCAAAACGCAAAATGCCCTTCAATGGTGATATCTTTACAAATACATGGTCGCCAACCTGAAATTCCAATCGACGACTGAAACGTCCTCATCTTTTATTGCTTTAAAAGTACTAGAATTTTTTTTTTATCTCTCACATTTTCGGTCATTGCATGCACATGCACATAAAAATAATCTTGCACCATTTTAAAGTAAATCATCCAACTAGTATTTGAAAATTGAAAGGGAATAGTCAAACTAGAAATCGTAAAACGTTTTACCAAACCTAAAAAGCAATAAATGTTGAAAAGTGTAGCACATACTAAACTCTCAAAAATCTCTCAAAAGCATAAATAAATAGTCTTAAAATCTTTAAAAGAAATCATAAAGCGTAATGCGGAAAAGTAGAAGCGCTGGTCCTTGGGTTGTGTGCACCTTCAGTCCAGTAGTATCACCCGTCAAGACCTTCCTCAGAACCACCTGCATCCATCACACCTAGTGAGTCTAAAGACTCAACACACCATAATCTTTATAACGAGTAATACATAATACAGTTAACATATAACGGTGAAAAATACTTATACTTAAAATATCGTTTTCATGAAGATGCATAAACATAAACATTTTCGTAAACATTTTCATGATGCATAAAACTTTAAACATAAACATTTTCATGACATGCATAAATAAACCTTAATCTTTTTCCTTTTTCCTCAACATGACATAACATTTAAACATGATCATAAACATTTTCCTTTTCCTTTTCCTTTTCCTTTTCCTTTGTTGAATTCAGTTCGTTAATTGTGACTTTCCTCTCATGACATGACCTCTCGATGGATCCATCAGAAATATAACCACAGTACTGGGCGGCGGGGGACACCAGCAACACTCTCACCGGTCAACTGGGCCCTGGCCTAACATGAATCGAATAGAAATACGATCGTCGGGGCTCCCAATGGGCTTTCCCCTCACGACATTCCTATCCTAACCTCAAACCTCATAACCTCTTAACCTCTTGTTCGCAATAATGGAAACACGATCGTCGGGCTCCCACTGGGACCATCACCCTCACGATATCGCCACTATTGACGAACTAGTCACAATCACTTCACTTCATTCAACGTTTTTCATTCACATCACTTTATAAAATCATTAACAACATATATCTTTTTCCCTTTTTGAAACCAAGCATGCAACACGTATTTAAATGTCTTCTTTAAATCATAATAATTCCTTTTGACATTTAAAATCATAAATAATTCATGTTAAATTCATAAACATTTAAAAATAACATATTTAACATGAAAACAGTATTTCGGGCACTGCCATGACCTTCGCTAATTTTCCGACGTAAAAAGACCGTTTTACCCCTGGACTCTACTTTTTACGAATTCGACTTTTTTCTTGATTTCATGACTCTAAAATGTCCCAAATAATTATTTAAGCCTATATGAATTTTTTCGTAATTTTATTTGGCTTACAAATTAGACCTTTTCAATTTATCTTTTATTAGCTATTTTAACGGTGTTTTAATCCCGAAAAATACCAAACGTTAATATAAAATTCCTAAATTTAGTCTTTTTATATTATTTTAGCCCTTATGGATCACGACTCGACCCCCGTGAGCCGCTTTCCAAATTATCTTTATTTTAGAACTCAATTCGACACCTAAACTTCGACCCCGAGCCATCTCTTAATTTTATCGAGTTACCACCGCACCATATCGAGCCAAAAGGTGCCCAACATGTTAAAATACCCTACTGGATGCTAAGTTCGACAAGGAAACGCCCCAAAACCCAAAAACGAGTCGCCTAAAGCTGCTGTTAGTGATGGCCGAGAGCACCCTTTCCATGCACTTGATGTTCATGCTCGTGTGAGCCCAGCCGCTAACTACCCAATCGAACCCAACCCATGAACCTTTACATAGGACCCTAGTGAACCTTCCTAGCCCAGCCCCCAAGCCCTGGACCGAGCCCCATCCCCCTAACCAGTCGCATGAAGACTGCACCGTGAGGTGCAGCTTCTCGGGTAGAGTCCCTCATGCGAGGGACTCTTCGCCCCTTCTTCCAACGAGTCCTAGCCTGGCTAGGACTCCTCCCTAGACACCAACGCACCCCAGGCTAGCCATGAGCCCCAGCCCAGGCCGGCCCTCCCCTGAAAACGTGCACCCAAGATCACCCGCAGCCTATGACAGCACATCGAGTTCCTTGGTGCAGTTTTCGACTCTAGATGATTCTCTTCCTTTTTCCGTGAGTTTGGTGAGTATGTGTGACTCTAGTTTATGTCAAAACCTCTCCTGATCTTGCCTTATGTCATGGCAGCCCCTTAGCAATCAACATACAGATTATATGAATCAACAAAACAAGTTGTTTCAAACACCCATGCAATAAAACGAAAATCTGGAAGCAAAATCTTGTTTTTCTTTTCATGCATTCAATAATTCAATCATAATATGATATAATGGATGAGCAAGGGAGATTAGAGGGTGCCTTTGCGTTATAAACGCTCGGATATTCGATGACGACGAAGAACGGAGGAACGACGGGACTTGGAGCCTCATGAGAAAACTCCCACAAGCTGCTGCCGAATTCTTTTCCAGAAAACTGAAGTGCCGTGCGTGTGTGTGTCTTGATGGAGTGGGGTTTGAGAGAGTTTTGAAAACTTAAAAGAAGGTGGCCGATAGTTTTGTTGTGTCTAGAATAGGTTTTGATTTAAAATTGTATTTTAAATAGTAATAAATCCCCAATCTAGATTTTAGGCCCATTAAGCCATAAATTAAAGCCCAATTAAATTAATTAGATTTTAAATAAAATAATAACAAAGTTTTCTTTTAAATAAAAATGTGAATTTAATAGCCGGGATGCCCGAAAGCTCGAATTTTATTTGAAAATCCAATACCGATAAAAATTACGTTCCGGCGTATAAAATCACCTCACAACCCCTATTCTTTCGAAATTTACTTAAAAACATCGACCTCATTTTAAATAATTAAAAATAATCATTTAATAAAATCATTTTACATTTTTCAGCCATCGGTCCCCGTTCCTCGATCGTCACTTGAATATTCCTTAAAAATACATTTTAATGCACCCATGTAGAAAATATAATTTAAACATGCAATTATGCACCACATAATTAATTAATGCAATTAAACCAACTAATTAAAATACAAAAGAATTTAATAATTGCATGCATGTGGTTTGCGTGGACCTTAAAATTTTCGGGGCGTTACAATCTTCCCCCTTAAATTGAATTTCGTCCTCGAAATTCGCTTATCCTTAATAACCTAAAGCTTTAGACTTAGTTCTAGTATCCCAAAAATCCATGCTTTCCGCTGCGCTTACTCTGATAAAACTTAAACTCTAGAATGTCCTTACGTCTCTTTATCCCAATTAACTTTTCCTTCTTAAATCCTTATTTTCAAATCGCACTTAAAAGGACCCAAATACTTAGTGCTATTACCATTATAACCTCGAATTTCAATTTTTCTTACGATTCTCAATATTAAAATATTAATAACCATACATATCATATATTACTTTTCTTAATTTATACCCAAAATGTTCATCAACTTATCAAATTTAAATCTTAAAATCCCAAACGCATCCGCTAACGCTTAAATTTTTCAAGCCTAATATCGATTCATCCTTAAAAATCCTTGATTCAAATTCCTTATAACATTATAACCCAAGATATCCTTATGTTCCAAATATTCTTAAAAGTCTAAATCATCAAAATTCTTACCATATAACCCATTCAATTCGCACTTATTGCTAAACAAATCCCCAAGTTCCTTAATATTCGCAAAATAAATTCTTAATTTCCTCGAAATTATCTTAATTGGTCCTTACTTACAAAAATCTTACAGTTAACCCATAAATTCTCGGTATTCTTAATTTTCTTCTACAGTTTTCCCATGACATAATTTCAATAAACTTAAACTTATTTACCCAAAGATAAATTTCTATAACCAATCTTACTTTTCATCAACTTAAAATCCCAATTTATCTTTTTTTTTTGAATTCCCAAAGTCGTTGTAAATCCTCGAATCATTATTCCTTACGTCTAATTCTCAAAAATTAATTCGTCTAGTAACCATGAATCATAATATTTTCTTAGAAAATCTACATATCCCAAAAACATTCATAAAATTCTCGATTAACTTATAGCCCAAAAAGTAGAACGTCAATACTAAAACCCAAAAAGATCAACATAATCCAATTCCACCACAAACCAACATGCTTAAAATAAAATAAAATAATTTTTCATTTCAGATCGTATCACATATAAAAATTAAAGCATATAAATCATATATCCTCATAATGCTATTAAACATGGGACGTAAACATGTAGTTCATTTAATAATGCAGGTAACAACATATAAATCATATAAAGCATGTAAACTTACAAGTTGAGGCTTGACGACTGATCTTCCCGGCACTGATGGTGGCACAACCCTTTACAGGAACCACCGCTCTGATACCAACTGAAACGTCCTCATCTTTTATTGCTTTAAAAGTACTAGAATTTTTTTTTTATCTCTCACATTTTCGGTCATTGCATGCACATGCACATAAAAATAATCTTGCACCATTTTAAAGTAAATCATCCAACTAGTATTTGAAAATTGAAAGGGAATAGTCAAACTAGAAATCGTAAAACGTTTTACCAAACCTAAAAAGCAATAAATGTTGAAAAGTGTAGCACATACTAAACTCTCAAAAATCTCTCAAAAGCATAAATAAATAGTCTTAAAATCTTTAAAAGAAATCATAAAGCGTAATGCGGAAAAGTAGAAGCGCTGGTCCTTGGGTTGTGTGCACCTTCAGTCCAGTAGTATCACCCGTCAAGACCTTCCTCAGAACCACCTGCATCCATCACACCTAGTGAGTCTAAAGACTCAACACACCATAATCTTTATAACGAGTAATACATAATACAGTTAACATATAACGGTGAAAAATACTTATACTTAAAATATCGTTTTCATGAAGATGCATAAACATAAACATTTTCGTAAACATTTTCATGATGCATAAAACTTTAAACATAAACATTTTCATGACATGCATAAATAAACCTTAATCTTTTTCCTTTTTCCTCAACATGACATAACATTTAAACATGATCATAAACATTTTCCTTTTCCTTTTCCTTTTCCTTTTCCTTTGTTGAATTCAGTTCGTTAATTGTGACTTTCCTCTCATGACATGACCTCTCGATGGATCCATCAGAAATATAACCACAGTACTGGGCGGCGGGGGACACCAGCAACACTCTCACCGGTCAACTGGGCCCTGGCCTAACATGAATCGAATAGAAATACGATCGTCGGGGCTCCCAATGGGCTTTCCCCTCACGACATTCCTATCCTAACCTCAAACCTCATAACCTCTTAACCTCTTGTTCGCAATAATGGAAACACGATCGTCGGGCTCCCACTGGGACCATCACCCTCACGATATCGCCACTATTGACGAACTAGTCACAATCACTTCACTTCATTCAACGTTTTTCATTCACATCACTTTATAAAATCATTAACAACATATATCTTTTTCCCTTTTTGAAACCAAGCATGCAACACGTATTTAAATGTCTTCTTTAAATCATAATAATTCCTTTTGACATTTAAAATCATAAATAATTCATGTTAAATTCATAAACATTTAAAAATAACATATTTAACATGAAAACAGTATTTCGGGCACTGCCATGACCTTCGCTAATTTTCCGACGTAAAAAGACCGTTTTACCCCTGGACTCTACTTTTTACGAATTCGACTTTTTTCTTGATTTCATGACTCTAAAATGTCCCAAATAATTATTTAAGCCTATATGAATTTTTTCGTAATTTTATTTGGCTTACAAATTAGACCTTTTCAATTTATCTTTTATTAGCTATTTTAACGGTGTTTTAATCCCGAAAAATACCAAACGTTAATATAAAATTCCTAAATTTAGTCTTTTTATATTATTTTAGCCCTTATGGATCACGACTCGACCCCCGTGAGCCGCTTTCCAAATTATCTTTATTTTAGAACTCAATTCGACACCTAAACTTCGACCCCGAGCCATCTCTTAATTTTATCGAGTTACCACCGCACCATATCGAGCCAAAAGGTGCCCAACATGTTAAAATACCCTACTGGATGCTAAGTTCGACAAGGAAACGCCCCAAAACCCAAAAACGAGTCGCCTAAAGCTGCTGTTAGTGATGGCCGAGAGCACCCTTTCCATGCACTTGATGTTCATGCTCGTGTGAGCCCAGCCGCTAACTACCCAATCGAACCCAACCCATGAACCTTTACATAGGACCCTAGTGAACCTTCCTAGCCCAGCCCCCAAGCCCTGGACCGAGCCCCATCCCCCTAACCAGTCGCATGAAGACTGCACCGTGAGGTGCAGCTTCTCGGGTAGAGTCCCTCATGCGAGGGACTCTTCGCCCCTTCTTCCAACGAGTCCTAGCCTGGCTAGGACTCCTCCCTAGACACCAACGCACCCCAGGCTAGCCATGAGCCCCAGCCCAGGCCGGCCCTCCCCTGAAAACGTGCACCCAAGATCACCCGCAGCCTATGACAGCACATCGAGTTCCTTGGTGCAGTTTTCGACTCTAGATGATTCTCTTCCTTTTTCCGTGAGTTTGGTGAGTATGTGTGACTCTAGTTTATGTCAAAACCTCTCCTGATCTTGCCTTATGTCATGGCAGCCCCTTAGCAATCAACATACAGATTATATGAATCAACAAAACAAGTTGTTTCAAACACCCATGCAATAAAACGAAAATCTGGAAGCAAAATCTTGTTTTTCTTTTCATGCATTCAATAATTCAATCATAATATGATATAATGGATGAGCAAGGGAGATTAGAGGGTGCCTTTGCGTTATAAACGCTCGGATATTCGATGACGACGAAGAACGGAGGAACGACGGGACTTGGAGCCTCATGAGAAAACTCCCACAAGCTGCTGCCGAATTCTTTTCCAGAAAACTGAAGTGCCGTGCGTGTGTGTGTCTTGATGGAGTGGGGTTTGAGAGAGTTTTGAAAACTTAAAAGAAGGTGGCCGATAGTTTTGTTGTGTCTAGAATAGGTTTTGATTTAAAATTGTATTTTAAATAGTAATAAATCCCCAATCTAGATTTTAGGCCCATTAAGCCATAAATTAAAGCCCAATTAAATTAATTAGATTTTAAATAAAATAATAACAAAGTTTTCTTTTAAATAAAAATGTGAATTTAATAGCCGGGATGCCCGAAAGCTCGAATTTTATTTGAAAATCCAATACCGATAAAAATTACGTTCCGGCGTATAAAATCACCTCACAACCCCTATTCTTTCGAAATTTACTTAAAAACATCGACCTCATTTTAAATAATTAAAAATAATCATTTAATAAAATCATTTTACATTTTTCAGCCATCGGTCCCCGTTCCTCGATCGTCACTTGAATATTCCTTAAAAATACATTTTAATGCACCCATGTAGAAAATATAATTTAAACATGCAATTATGCACCACATAATTAATTAATGCAATTAAACCAACTAATTAAAATACAAAAGAATTTAATAATTGCATGCATGTGGTTTGCGTGGACCTTAAAATTTTCGGGGCGTTACAACGACGTCGAACATCAGCATAGCTTTTCTGTCGACTCTGGGCAGTGTGCATTCTTTCTCTAATCTTGGTTACCAATTCAGCTGTCTGTTGTACCAATTCAGGGCCTAACAATTTCCTTTCTCCTATTTCATCCCAATGTACTGGAGATCGACATTTTCTACCATATAATGCAGTATATGGTGCCATTCCAATGCTTGACTGATAGCTATTGTTATATGTAAACTCAGCCAACGGTAGTTTACTGTCCCAACTACCTGGGAAGTCAATAGTACATGCCCTCAACATATCTTCTAAGATCTGATTCACTCGTTCTGATTGTCCATCAGTTTGAGGGTGGAATGCTGTGCTGAATGACAATCGAGTTCCCATAGCATGATGCAAGCTTTTCCAAAATGCAGATGTAAATTTGGGATCTCTATCAGATACAATGGACACTGGGATGCCATGAAGCCTCACTATCTCCTTGATGTATTCTTCGGCATATTGATTCATCGTGTATGTGGTCTTCACCGGAGGAAAGTGAGCTGATTTTGTAAGTCGATCGACAATAACCCATATAGCATTGAATCCTCTTTGTGTTCTTGGCAAACCAAGGATGAAATCCATTGTGATATGTTCCCATTTCCACTCAGGAATGGGTAGCGGTTTCAGGAGCCCTGCTGGTCTTTGGTGTTCAATCTTGACCTGTTGACAAGTTAGACATTGTGCAACAAATTGAGCAATGTCCTTTTTCATACCTGGCCACCAAAATAATGGTTTCAAATCATTGTACATTTTTGTGCCTCCTGGATGGATCGAATAGGGAGTAGCATGAGCATCAATAAGAATGTCGTTCCTGATCGTTCCTTGTTTTGGGACACACAATCTACCCTGATATGTCCATATTCCTTCCCCATTCAACTCAAAGTTCGAATGTCCTTTATCCTCATCTCGCTGTCTCAATTGCTGGAATTCATTATCTGCATTTTGTTCGACCTTGATCCTGTCTGCAAGTGTTGGTCGAACCGTGAGAGATGATAATTTGATTGCAGATCCCTTTGGAATAGAAATCCCATAAAATTTGTTCTTGTACTGGCATTGCAACAATAGAACTGGACTTTCGACTTAACGCATCTGCAACAACATTGGCTTTGCCTGGATGATAATTAATAACACAATCGTAATCCTTCACCAATTCCAACCAACGTCGTTGTCGCATATTCAGTTCTTTTTGCGTGAATAAATATTTCAGACTCTTGTGGTCCGTATATATTTCACACCGTTCACCATACAGGTAATGGCGCCATATTTTCAATGCAAATACCACTGCTGCCAGTTCTAAATCATGTGTTGGATAGTTCTTTTCATATTCTTTCAATTGCCTAGAGGCATAAGCAATCACCTTCCCGTGTTGCATCAAGACTGCTCCTAAACCTTGTTTCGAAGCATCACTGTACACTACAAAATCTCCTGATCCTTCTGGAATAGCAAGGACCGGTGCTGAAGTCAATTTTAGCTTTAACTCTTGAAAACTGCGATCACATGCTTCGTCCCATACAAATTTCACATTCTTTCGGGTTAAAGCAGTCAAAGGCAATGCTATCTTAGAAAATCCCGCTATAAACCGACGGTAATAACCAGCTAGCCCAAGAAAACTACGTACCTCGGTCACAGTGGTAGGTCGTAGCCAGTTATTAACAGCTTCAATCTTGCTTGGATCCACTGATATGCCTTCTTTTGAAATGATATGACCCAAGAATGCTACTTGTTCAAGCCAAAATTCACATTTCTTCCATTTGGCATATAAATGTTTATCCTTCAAAGTCTGCAAAACTAATTGCAAATGTTCTCGATGCTCCTCTACAGTTCGTGAGTAGATTAAAATATCATCTATAAACACAATCACGAACTTGTCTAGGAATGGCTTGAAAATTCTGTTCATTAGATCCATAAATGCAGCTGGTGCATTCGTTAGTCCAAATGGCATTACAAGAAATTCATAATGCCCGTACCTGGTTCGGAAGGCAGTCTTAGAAATATCATCTGACTTCACTTTTAATTGATGATAGCCTGATCGTAAATCAATCTTCGAAAAGATAGCAGCTCCTTGTAGTTGATCAAACAAATCATCAATTCTAGGGAGTGGATACTTATTTTTTATTGTCACTTTGTTCAACTCCCGATAATCAATGCATAGACGAAGGGAACCGTCTTTCTTTTTCACAAACAAAACAGGTGCACCCCACGGTGAAAAGCTCGGTCTAATAAACCCTTTATCAAGCAACTCCTGTAACTGTTCTTTCAGTTCTTTCATTTCTGTAGGAGCTAATCGATAAGGAGCTTTGGAGATCGGATGAGTTCCTGTCACAACATCAATTACAAATTCGATCTCTCTATCTGGGGGTAAGCCTGTTACATCATCAGGAAATACTTCTGGAAATTCACAAACGACATCTGTATCTTTTAGTTCACGAACCGGTGGATCAATAACTAAAACAGATGCTAAATATCCTTGACACCCCTTCTGTAATAATTTACAAGCCTTCATACAAGAGATTATCTGAGGAGGTAAGGATATACCTGCACTTGCTACTGTGAATGGTTCAGCTCCTACTGGTGCAAACTTGATCATCTTCAGGCCACAGTCAATATTAACTCTGTACTTCGAGAGCCAATCCATTCCCAATATCACATCAAAATCGTTCATTTTCAAAACAATCAATTCAGCATACATCTGATGGCCTTGGACATATATTGGACATCCTCGCACAATCTGATCTGTCTGTAATTCTTGCCCGGAAGGTAAGGCTATGGCGAGTTGTGTCTCTAGTGTACTTGCTGTAATGCCCAGTGTAATGCCCGAGAATTTAATTAACGTAATCTGAGATGATTTGTTGATTATGACTTGATGTAATTATAGCCGGGCCAGTTCGAGATCAAATTGGAAAAAATTATGAGGGACACAAGATTTGGGCCGAATGTCATTCGCCCGGGCGGGAGTTTATGACCGCCCGAGCGAGAGGGTTTAATGGTAGAAAGCCGAGAGTCCTTCGCCCGGGCGGCACTTTTTGTCCGCCCGAGCGCGCATGTAGAATTGTGAGGGCTGAGAGTGCTTCGCCCTAGCGAGCAAGTTTTGACCGCCCTAGCGAGCGACGTGCAGCATGAAGAATAAGCCACTTGCCTTTCATGCGAGATGTGTATATATATATGTATATACAAACGTAATTAACAAGAATCAGAAAGAAATAAGAAGGAGAAGGGAAAAAGAAGAAACCGAGGGAAAAGTTGGAGATTGTGAACAATCCGCCCGTCCGATTTTAAATCCGCCTACAGTACTGTGTTCCTATCAAAGCAGGCTTCATCTGGACGTAAGTTTTGTTACGTTTAGACCAGATTTGAATTTATGATATTGTCAGAATTGAATATGATTCAGATATGGTGTTTATACTACCGTAGATATTGTATAATCGAAGACAGATTTAAGAATAAGTTGGTTATACAATTGTTATGAATTTTAGAAGATATTGACTGAGACTTCAAACTAAATGGTAGTATTCTTGATTTAAGAATGAATAGAGGATTATTCTTATGGGTCTGGATAGGTTATTCAGTAGTTATGTGAAGTCAGATAGAGGAAATAATACCGTATGTCTGTATTATATATTTCAGCATTTCTGAAGATGCAGTTGTTAGACATTCATATGCTGGAATTAGAAGAATGATATTATGGTATTGACTCCAAGTTCTGATAGGTTATTTGTGATGTTGAGATTGTCGGGTTATCGACATGATATGATATGCTGTCTAAACATCAGTTGGCGCAGATTGGTCAGATTCAGTATTGATTTATGTTATATTATGATCTTGTTGATATGAATCAGATTGTGGTTTGTTCAGATATGGATCAGATTATATACTGAATTGGGTATTGTTCAGAACAGATTGTGATTTGAACTACATATTGATACAGTGTATTTGTTATTGTCGTTTCAGATCAGGGATGAACAGATTCGACTTCGAGACGTCGTCTTCATCAGATCAGGAAGACAAAGGTATAATTCATGTGATATTCGGGACGCATAACTCAAATTAGATTAATTTGAGTTTCCCAATAAAATCACATACTAGATTATTGTTTATATTGTTATCTGATTATGCTTTGATTATAGAATCTGTATTCAAGCAGGTAAGATAATTGTGATATTCAGTTATGAATATGATTATGCTTTGTTTACAGATTGTTATTCATTGCAGTTAAGATAGGAAAGTCTTTGACAGGCATTGTCAAATATCTAGACGTTTCGGTGTATCTCAGCATAGGAGTAGGTATTACTCTTATTGCCGCCGTTGATACAGCTCAGACCGAAGTCTAGGAATGAGACGTTCATTACCCCGATTGGAGGGTAGGTAGTGACGTCTTATTCACACCGGGATCCCTAGAGTTCTAGTCGAGTCAAGTCTAGACGTGATTTGATTAGGACTGCATGCTTATATGGATGTGGTTCCTAGATCATAGGACCCATCATTATTGCTTCCAATTGTGCTAGCATGTTTTTATGATTTAGATTGGTTATATGCATGGTTGGTTGATTTGAAGTGCATGCTTGTTGTGTGATTAGATTTCGTAGCTTATGAAATCTAATGTTTCGATTTTATTCGTAACAGCATGTTTCATGAATTATTTTATGTATATACATGTTTACCATGTTTTATACTGGGATTTATTCTCACCGGAGTTATCCGGCTGTTGTCTTGTTTTGTATGTGTGCATGACAACAGGTGGGGCTGGATCAGGGTCGAGATGACGATGAGAGAAGACGAGTTAGCGTGGTGATTCCGGACTTACAGTAGATTGGGTTTTATTACTTGAATTTAGTAGTTGAACCTTAGATTAGATTATTGTATGTTAATACTGAAATGTATTTTATACAGATATGTATATTATTAGATGCCATTACCTTCCGCGTTTATATTTTAAAAAGAAGAATTTTTAGACCCTGTTTATCAGAATAGATAATTACATCCCAGTGATGATTAAGAAGATGATTAGCGTCCGGGTCCCCACAACAGGTGGTATCAGAGCCGATAGTTCCTTTAGCGATAGTTCCTTTAGCGATAGTTCCTTTAGAGATAGATCTTTTAGATTGAGATAGTAAGAACTGATAGATCTTGTAGACTGACTCAGATTAAGATAGAAGAGAACGAGCGGGGTAGATGAATTTTCTTTCCTTGCATGTCTGTGCTAGCATGAGATGTTGATTGACATTGTGTGCTAGCATGAGACTATGTGTTATTGCTTTAAGATACATGCTTACCTGATTATATGATTTGAATTGGGATTATGTATTCTTGAATATGAATCGGATCGGATTCATGATCAGCAGTAAGATGATCATGATCAGAAAAGATTGGCACAGATTTGTATTATTGGGTTACTAATGTGTGTGGTAATCAGATGTACCTCCCAGAAGGATTGTGGAAACAGGCAGTACTTCGTATGATCCGCCATACATACCAGAACCGCAGATAGATGTGTCAGCGACTCCGATGGAAACTAAGTTGGCAGAATTTCAGTTATTTGAGCCGCCGATTCTGAATGGTACAGAGACGGCTGAAACGTGTCAGCACTGGGTTGAGGACATAGAGATATTGTTTGATCTACTGGATTGTACAGATGACCAAAGAGTTAAATTGGTATTTCACCAATTACAAGAGGTTGCCAGAAGTTGGTGGATTACAATCAAAAGAGTATTAGCACTACGGGGTACCGTGATGACGTGGGAAGTCTTCAAGACTGAATTCTATCAAAGGTTTTTCTCCGCCTCGTACCGAGAAGACAAGAAAGCAGAATTTGAGAATTTAAGTCAAGGTCAATTGAATATTGATGATTATGCTGCTAAATTTGCTACTCTGTTGCGTTTTGCTCCTCATATGGCTAGGGATGATGAAGCTGTAGTGAATCAATTCATTAGAGGATTGAATTCGGAGATAGTTGCATTCATGAATCTACAGCGACCCTATCACTTTGCTGATGTTTTGAGTAAAGCAAAGAGAGCAGAAGAGAGTCTGATTCGGCAATTAGCAAGGTTGTGTGTGAAGCAACCCCAGACACCACAATTCCCTTCGAGATTCGAACGTGGCAGCACGAGTGGAAAGCAAGATTTGCTGAAAGCTCGGAAGAAACAGTTCAAGAAGTTAGGCAGTGGTTCCTCCAGTTCCAGTGGTTCCAGTCCGAGTTATACTGGAGTTTATTGCGCTAGGTGTGGAGGGAGACATCCCACCGAACAATGCCAGGGAGTGACTGGTAGATGCAATGTCTGCGGACAACATGGGCATTTTGCTAGAGTGTGTCCTCAGAAGGGTTCCCAAAGATTTTGGGGAGCAGGACCATCGGGTGGCAATGCGTGAGAAACAAACCCAGAAACTACCACAGGTACTATTCTTTATGATTATACTGCAGATGTATTGATATATACTAATGCATTCGCCATGAGTATCTGTGATTGAGTAGCATGATGATATGCTATATTTATGGGGTCTGTTTGTGCTGTAGTATTGATTTCCTTACTGTTTGGAAGAATATGTTGATATCAGAGATTTCTGTGACATGTTATATACTACAGTAGAATGAAACCGGGATTGGTCTAGATATGATGTACTGGTGTTATATGATTTCGATCTCAGTATGGATATGTACTGCTAAACAAGTACAGAAATATTGTAGCATGTGTTCTGGAAATAGTTGATAAATGAGGATTCTAGATCTAGAATTCCTTAGATCATTGTACTGTTCTTGACTCGATTAGTACAGAAAGGAATAGATAGTATCCTTATGTATTCAGTAGATCCACTGAAATCGAGTCTAGCAGTAACACATGGGCTAGTAATCTAATAGTTGACTGGTGTTGGCCTAGATAGGATGTCAGATGTGTTTTATATCAGAATGAACAGGAAGAAGTGACAGATTAAAGTATGGGCTAAGGAATCCAGTTGATTGTGTATTTCTCTGGAAGACATTTTAGTTGGTTTCTAAATTGACAGATTATGTGTTCAGGGGTATTTTGAAGAATTATGCTTGTTATATCTATGATTCCGGGATATATCCATAGCATCTGATTGTTTATATTGAATATTTGAAGACTGGGTTAAATATTCCGAGAACTGTGATTATTGTATACAGCAATGGGTCAGGTATGGATCCGAATGCAGTTATTGATACAGGTTTATATTCAGACTATGTGGTATCAGGAATGTCAGAATTATCAGAATGTCAGATATGTCAGAACTTCCTTATCTGATTTGGACAGATTATCTTATTCTGATTATCTTTTTCTTGTATTACTTTACATCTGCTGAGTATTGTTATGATTCTAAATCAGTATTTGAGACATCTTATATTGGTTGGGAGTATATTCTATTTGCAGATGAAATATAGCAGTTGATCTGGACAGTATGAAGATTGGTCAGCCAGCCAGAATCTATTATGTTATGAGTTTTCTTAAACTCACTAGATCAGCATAGGATATTTATATTCTGAGTTTGATTTGGTGTTATTGTAATTATTATTCAGTGTGTGATACTATGCAGTTCCAATTGTATCAGAGTTGTTTGTGGAAAATACAGTAGTCCCGAACAGTGATCCGAATTTTCAGACCTGTATTTTGTTGATCAGATCAATTTAACAGCTATATGAATTTGCATTTTATATGGGTTTGGTTATCGTGTGTTATCAGAATTGTTTACAGCTTTTGGTATTGATAGTCAGAGCCGAATACCAGGTAGGTATTTCTTCGTTCTTTTATGTTATTAACTGATCTTGTACAGCATTAGTTCGAATCTGAAGTCACAGGTAGTGTCAGAACTGCACTGGGGTGGATTCAGGTTTCATTCAGCTATTTCAGAATGTAAGATATTCGAACAGATAATGTGGCATAGATAGACGAGATCAGTTGGGACAGCAAATTATGTTGTAAGATTGGTAGAAATGGTACTGATATGTTTGAATTGAGAACAAAAGAAGCCAGAAAGATATGAATCAGAAGATGATTACCGATTTAGTATATTTCTGAATAAGAAAATGTGAGTATGGCTTTCGGGATAAAAGTACCGTCACTTCTACAGCTTATGATATGATATGATTATGATTGACAGAATATTCAATCTATATCTATCAGTTTGTACCAGATTACGTACAAACAGAACCAGATGACATAGATCAATGTCAAAGGAATTGTCAGATTTACTAGAATGCTGCATTAGATGATATCAGATTGTGATTTGGATGGAGCGGTACTTGTGACGGAAATATCATGAGTTCTCCCTCGCAGAGTTGTTACAGATTGACAGGTAGTCAGCGTGTAGTAACCAGATATTGGCGGATATGGGTAGAACTTTAGTACTAGATGTTAGTACTAGCTGTTATGAATGGTTGTCAGGGTATGACTTACGGTATGACCATAACTATCCAGCTAGATTAGAATGAATAGATGTAAGAAACCAATGTCGGATGATGACGATTGGTATTGGGAGCCGAAGATGGAATAGCAACTACAGGTGGTATTGCTTTGTTATAAATTGCAATTGGCGTATACAGGTGTTATATAGCCAGTAATATGGGATTGATTCGGCTAGTGAAATGAGTTTGGATGTTAAACTCTGTTATATATTTCAGAATTTGATGATTGGTGAGTTCGAGGACGAACTCAGATCTAAGAGGGGGAGAAATGTAATGCCCGAGAATTTAATTAACGTAATCTGAGATGATTTGTTGATTATGACTTGATGTAATTATAGCCGGGCCAGTTCGAGATCAAATTGGAAAAAATTATGAGGGACACAAGATTTGGGCCGAATGTCATTCGCCCGGGCGGGAGTTTATGACCGCCCGAGCGAGAGGGTTTAATGGTAGAAAGCCGAGAGTCCTTCGCCCGGGCGGCACTTTTTGTCCGCCCGAGCGCGCATGTAGAATTGTGAGGGCCGAGAGTGCTTCGCCCTAGCGAGCAAGTTTTGACCGTCCTAGCGAGCGACGTGCAGCATGAAGAATAAGCCACTTGCCTTTCATGCGAGATGTGTATATATATATGTATATACAAACGTAATTAACAAGAATCAGAAAGAAATAAGAAGGAGAAGGGAAAAAGAAGAAACCGAGGGAAAAGTTGGAGATTGTGAACAATCCGCCCGTCCGATTTTAAATCCGCCTACAGTACTGTGTTCCTATCAAAGCAGGCTTCATCTGGTCGTAAGTTTTGTTACGTTTAGACCAGATTTGAATTTATGATATTGTCAGAATTGAATATGATTCAGATATGGTGTTTATACTACCGTAGATATTGTATAATCGAAGACAGATTTAAGAATAAGTTGGTTATACAATTGTTATGAATTTTAGAAGATATTGACTGAGACTTCAAACTAAATGGTAGTATTCTTGATTTAAGAATGAATAGAGGATTATTCTTATGGGTCTGGATAGGTTATTCAGTAGTTATGTGAAGTCAGATAGAGGAAATAATACCGTATGTCTGTATTATATATTTCAGCATTTCTGAAGATGCAGTTGTTAGACATTCATATGCTGGAATTAGAAGAATGATATTATGGTATTGACTCCAAGTTCTGATAGGTTATTTGTGATGTTGAGATTGTCGGGTTATCGACATGATATGATATGCCGTCTAAACATCAGTTGGCGCAGATTGGTCAGATTCAGTATTGATTTACGTTATATTATGATCTTGTTGATATGAATCAGATTGTGGTTTGTTCAGATATGGATCAGATTATATACTGAATTGGGTATTGTTCAGAACAGATTGTGATTTGAACTACATATTGATACAGTGTATTTGTTATTGTCGTTTCAGATCAGGGATGAACAGATTCGACTTCTAGACGTCGTCTTCATCAGATCAGGAAGACAAAGGTATAATTCATGTGATATTCGGGACGCATAACTCAAATTAGATTAATTTGAGTTTCCCAATAAAATCACATACTAGATTATTGTTTATATTGTTATCTGATTATGCTTTGATTATAGAATCTGTATTCAAGCAGGTAAGATAATTGTGATATTCAGTTATGAATATGATTATGCTTTGTTTACAGATTGTTATTCATTGCAGTTAAGATAGGAAAGTCTTTGACAGGCATTGTCAAATATCTAGACGTTTCGGTGTATCTCAGCATAGGAGTAGGTATTACTCTTATTGCCACCGTTGATACAGCTCAGACCGAAGTCTAGGAATGAGACGTTCATTACCCCGATTGGAGGGTAGGTAGTGACGTCTTATTCACACCGGGATCCCTAGAGTTCTAGTCGAGTCAAGTCTAGACGTGATTTGATTAGGACTGCATGCTTATATGGATGTGGTTCCTAGATCATAGGACCCATCATTATTCCTTCCAATTGTGCTAGCATGTTTTTATGATTTAGATTGGTTATATGCATGGTTGGTTGATTTGAAGTGCATGCTTGTTGTGTGATTAGATTTCATAGCTTATGAAATCTAATGTTTCGATTTTATTCGTAACAGCATGTTTCATGAATTATTTTATGTATATACATGTTTACCATGTTTTATACTGGGATTTATTCTCACTGGAGTTATCCGGCTGTTGTCTTGTTTTGTATGTGTGCATGACAACAGGTGGGGCTGGATCAGGGTCGAGATGACGATGAGAGAAGACGAGTTAGCGTGGTGATTCCGGACTTACAGTAGATTGGGTTTTATTACTTGAATTTAGTAGTTGAACCTTAGATTAGATTATTGTATGTTAATACTGAAATGTATTTTATACAGATATGTATATTATTAGATGCCATTACCTTCCGCGTTTATATTTTAAAAAGAAGAATTTTTAGACCCTGTTTATCAGAATAGATAATTACATCCCAGTGATGATTAAGAAGATGATTAGCGTCCGGGTCCCCACACCCAGTCTCTTTACAAATGATTCCGAAATAAAGGAATGTGTGGCTCCTGAATCTAGTAAAACAATAGCAGTAATACCAGAAATCAAGAACATACCGGTGATCATCGATGTATCCGCATCCACTTCTTCTTTGGTCATGGAGAAAAGGCATCCCTGTACTTTCTCAGAACTTCCTGGACAATTCTTGGCGAGATGTCCTGGATTCTTGCAACGATAACAGACATTAGAACCCTGCATACACTCCCCGCCATGGAGTTTGCCACATTTAGGACAAGGTGGCCTGTCCTGTTCTTTACGTGGAGGGGGACCCTTGCCACGGGGTTCCTCTGGTCTAGTACCCCTGCTATCAGTCTTTTTGCCTTGTCCTGTTCCTTGGCTCTTCTGAAAGTACTGCTGCCTTCGTTGTTGCCTGTCCCTGTCAATGTCATGTTCATCTTGTTCTGCCATAAGTGCTCTTTCTACTATCTCCCCATACGTAGCAACTTTCGACATTCGTACATCTCTTTTAATTTCCGAGCGAAGTCCTCGCATGAAATGTTCGCCCTTACTGGTGTCATCTTGTGCAATATATGGTACATATTGGACTCCAGCCTCAAATTGTTGTATGTATTCCGTCATTGACATGGTCCCTTGCTTCAATTTCAGGAAGTCACTGGCTTTCTTGGCTCGTACGTCTTTACTGAAATATTTGTTGTAAAACACAGTTTTGAAAGTTCCCCATGTCAATGGTCCAACCGGTAATGCAACTCTTGCACTTTCCCACCATATTCTTGCATGTTTCGTTAAGAGAAAGATGGCACAAGTTACTTGGTCAGCATCATCCATATGAAGGTAGGAGAAGATGGACTCCAATGACTTAATCCACTCTTCTGCTACTGCTGGATCGGTGCTTCCCATGAATTCCGGAGGATTCAAACGTCTAAAACGATCATATACGTCTGTTTGAACAGGCACATGTCTGTGTACTATGGCTTGAGTTTGTGCCTGTTCATGAGTAGTCCGTTGCATCTCCAGTAGCTGCTGGATTTGTTCACCATGGACCTTTGCTTGTTGTTGGAGTAATTGGGCGAAGTCATCTACAGGTCGTGGCGCACTACCTTCACCTTCGACTGCTGGGGCCTTGCCCTTAGATGACTCTCCCTCATGTACTTTACGTTTCGGTGGCATCGTTGCTTATCTTAACCTACATGTAGGTCACGTAGAAACACATAACTTAACATAAACTATGGAATACAAAGATACTTACTTGCCAAGTTCTCCATATGGATGAAGTGCAGTGTCTTCCCTGTCAAAGAACCGTGGGCTCTGATACCATAAAAATGTCACACCCTTACTCTATACTTAGCATGATTACCATAATCAAAGTAGGATTTGAATGATATAACTATATTATGAAGCAAATCAAACAAGAGGCATCACTTTGACGGTTTGTAAAAAATTTGGCATGATGTCCCTATATTTTGTATAAGCCCAAACCAAGCAACAATAACAAAATGTAATACACTAACCCTCAAGCAACATAAACAATATATACTTATAATCATATCCTTGCACATAAACATATTCTGTATCATTATACCATAGACATACACCTTGTCAAACTTGTTTCAAACCCGGACATTACACTCATTATAATACATATGCGGAAGCTATACAATAAGAAGCCCGGTTCTTGTCGAGGTGAGGCACGTCACTAGAATCCATTGGCGAACCGGCATCCTACGCATCTTCACTACCTGATCCTGTAATACATGAGCTACGTGAGTTTATAAACTCAATAAGTTGGCACTTGTACGTATCAATATGCATCGAAGGAACATACATATCAAGTCGTGATCAACAATGAATCTTAAAAACATATCATACCGTAGCATATATTCAATGTTCATTTTTGTACTTGAGCCTCATTAGTTGACCTGTACTACTGTGCTTGCTTTATTATATAGCTACTACTGTGTTGGACGTCAGGGAGCAACCTTTGGCAACCCCACGCCCCATGAACATATATTGGCCAATAGCTTTAATGGACTTAAAACCACCCATGATGTCAACAAGCTCTATATTATGTAAATCAATCTTTTTCTTTTCATGTTCATGTTCTTGTTCATGACATAACACCCATCATCAATATTCATGAGTTCCTTACATATTTAATACATAACAATGAAATATGGTGCTATGTTTTCATCAATAAACATACTAACAATGTACATATATCAATAGACAATGAGATGCATTTGAAATTCATAATATTACTCATGTATTACTTCAAGAACATGCCAACTTACAGTCCAAGCGTACGAATACTTGTTTGAGACGATGTATCTCGCTCCTATACTGTCAAATACATCAATAAACCCATCACTATGTATATATTAGGTGAAAATCACTCCTCTACATGTAGAACAACTAAAAGAGAAGAAAACTTACACCTATATGATGTTCTTGTGATGGAGAATAAACTTCTAACCTCAAAACTTTGAAAGGAATGAAGAAGGAAGCTTTGGAGAGAGATTTATTGGAGTTTCTCTCGAGTTCTTGCTGCTAAGGAGAGGAAATTGCTGAAGAAATGGTTCAGAAATTCGATACTTATCCTATTTTATACTGGGCGGCGCTCGGGCGGTCATTTTCTACCGCCCGAGCGCGGAATGTTCTGTCCGAAACCAAAAATGCAGAACCATTGGCGCTCGGGCGGTAATTTATTACCGCTCGGGCGCCACCTATTCTGATTCTGCGCACTACTTCGTCAAAGATTGCTCCGGAAATGGTTCTTCCGCTCATAATATGAAAACATGGTAAACTACAAAGTTGTAGCCCTATGTCTTGGCTTGAATCTCCCACTGGTTTCAGGTCATTTGGAGGTCTGAGTAAAAGGTTATGCCCATTCTCCTAACATGTGTCAGTGAAGGAATGACGGTATACACGACACACTTCGGGGCACTTTTGGCTTGTCTTCCACAATGATTTGGACAAAACTCAAAACGTCAAAGTTGTAGCATTATATCTTAGCTTTCTAACGGTTAAGGCCTCACACAATTTGGATCAATATTCAAATCATTATGCTAAAATCCGTACGAACTACCATATTTACACCTCATTTCCTACCAACTTCATAACACTATTTCTATGTACACATCTTACCATCACTATTTTGACATTTATTCATTCTCAATGCACCATAACAATATAGAAGTCATGTTCAATCACAATATTGATACTTCAATCATCACGTGAAATCTAATTAGCTAAATAACTACATAATAAACGACATAAACACGTTATAATCATTTGTACGAGTAACCGGGCATTACAATTCTCCCCTCCTTCAAAGAATTTCGTCCTCGAAATTTGACGTACCATATAGTTCAGGATATCTCTGTTGAATCTCGTCTTCTCGCTCCCAAGTTGCTTCTTCAATCGCATGATTGCGCCATAATAATTTCACCAAGGGTATTTCCTTGCCTCGTAACACTTTTGATTTCCTATCAAGGATTTGGACCGGTCGTTCTTCATATGAGAGATTCGATGCAAGCTCCAATGGTTCATAATGAAGAACGTGAGAAGGATTGGCCAAATACTTTCGTAGCAAGGAAACGTGAAAAACATTGTGAACATTTGACAAGTTCGGAGGTAACGCAACTCGGTAGGCTCTGTCTCCTATTCTTTCCAAGATTTCATATGGACCGATATATCTTGAACTCAATTTTCCCTTCTTACCAAAACGCAAAATGCCCTTCAATGGTGATATCTTTACAAATACATGGTCGCCAACCTGAAATTCCAATCGACGACATCGAACATCAGCATAGCTTTTCTGTCGACTCTGGGAATAAATCTCAGCAAGTGGAACTCTTACATAGCAATGAACATATACTCTGTAAAACATAGCTTTGAAATCATAAATACCATCAACTCTGAATCATAAACTCTGAACATGAATATTATAGCAATAGCATATAAATGAGATGGTATTTCTCTTTACTCTGGGGATTGATATCAATAGTATCTCTGCTCGGGGGTGCTCGTATCCCTATCGATATAAACCGATAACTCTGAGGGATATAAGCTTGTGGTCGTTGATCAACTAATTGCATGCAATCTCTGACTATGTATTTATCAATCCGAAAACATTTAAACTCTCTCTTGGCATTAATAACACTTTGAAACTCTATCTTTACTCTTGTTTCCCTTTGAACAATAGTTGAGACATCAATTGTCTCCAATAAACATAGCAATGGAATCAATACATAACAATGAATCAATTGAAGGGAATATCATATTAAAACTTTTAAAACACAATACATATAACATCATGTGAGCAAAAGGGATGAATTTCCACTTACAAACCAATAGAACACCTCAATCAAAGCTCTTGAACACCACCTACAACAGTAATCCATAAATAACACCAACATCAACTCTATATCCAAGAATCCAAGCTAGATAATCCATAAATCCACAAGAACAACAAACCCAAGTCAACTCTTAACTCAAAACCTTAAAAGAATCGCACCAAAAGCTTACCTTAGCTTCCTAGTACCAAGGAGAACCACGATCTCAAGTCGAAACGCAAATTAAACGCTTGAATCGAAGATAGGAAGTGAAAGAAATGGATGAAAACCCTAAGAAATGGAGAGAAAATCGAAATGAAAAGAAGAAAAAAGGGAAAGTATGGCCAACCACTCCCAAAAAGTAACTTAAAAACTCGGCCATACCTAGACCACGGGTGCGCTGCCACAAGCACCGCGGGTGCGCCTGCACAACACAAAATTCTGGAACACTCGGACCGCAGGTGCGGCGCTGCAGACACCGCGGGTGCGGTGCTCACCGCGGGTGCGGTGTTACCTCTACCGCGGGTGCTGTGATGCCACGGCTTACCAACATAAAATCTTGAACAGTCGACCGCGGGTGCACTCCTTGCACTACCGAGGGTGCACTATGGTCACGACAATGATCAATACACAACCAACTAAAAATCGATCCGAAACTCTGAAACGAACAACCAACAACAACTAACACCTCAAGAACATAATAACCAATAATACTATGGCGCAAAACACAACTCTAAACATCTAATCACATAACCCAAATAACAAGCAAAGCTTAAACCGTACCGTACACTGGGCTCGGCTATTACAATCTCCCCTCCTTAGAGGAATTTCGTCCGCGAAATAGACGTCACAGAACGAACAACTCAGGATACTTCTCTCTCATCTCATCCTCTGGTTCCCACGTAGCCTCTTCGATCAAATGATTCCTCCAAAGGACTTTAACAATGCCGATCTCTTTGTTTCTCAAAACTCTAACTCTGCGATCCAGAATCTGAATCGGAATCTCTTGGTACGTCAAATTCGGCGTCAAGTCCAATGGCTCGTGGTGAAGAACATGGGAAGGATTCTCAATATACTTCCTGAGCATCGATACATGAAACACATTGTGAACTCTGTCAAGATCTGGCGGTAGGGCTAATCTGTAGGCTCGATCACCAACTCTGTCCAATATCTCAAATTGACCAATAAACCTCGGACTCAACTTACCCTTCTTGCCAAACCTCATCACACCCTTGAGAGGTGCTATCTTCAGAAACATATGATCGCCAACCTCGAATTGCAACGGCCTACGCCGAACATCTGCATAGCTCTTCTGTCTCGACTGCGCTGTCTTCATCCTCTCTCGGATCACAGCAACAACATCAGCAGTCTGCTGGACCAACTCTGGTCCTAACATCTTCCTCTCGTTTATGTCGTTTATTATGTAGTCATTTAGCTCATTAGATTTCACGTGATGATTGAAGTTTCAATATTGAGATTGAACATGACTTTTATATTGTTCATGGTGTATTGAGAATGAATATGTGTTAAAATAGTGGTAGTAAGAGGTGTAGGTAGAAGTGGTGTAATGAAAGTTTGTATAGGACGGCAGGAAATGGGACGAAATTGTGGTAGTTGTTACGGGTTTTAGCATAATGATTTGAATATTGATCCAAATTGTGTGAGGCCTTAACCATTAGAAAGCTAAGATATAACGCTAAAACTTTCACGTTTTGGGTTTTGTCCAAATCATTGTGGAAGATGAGCCAAAAGTGCCCCGAAGTGTGTCGTGTATACCGTCATTCCTTCACTGACACATGTTAGGAGAATAGGCATAACTATTTACTCAGACCTCCAAATGACCTGAAATTTGGGGAGATGCACGAAAACCCATAGGGCTACAACTTTGTAGTTTACCATTTTTTCAGATTATGAACGGAAGAGCCGTTTCTAGAGCGATCGTGAAGGATCCAGTGCGCAGAAGCAGAATAGGTGGCGCCCGAGCGGTAAGATTTTACCGCCCGAGCGCCGGTACTTTACAAGCTCACCAATTTTACA
The DNA here is from genome assembly GCF_022965805.1 of Primulina eburnea. Classification (NCBI taxonomy): domain Eukaryota; kingdom Viridiplantae; phylum Streptophyta; class Magnoliopsida; order Lamiales; family Gesneriaceae; genus Primulina; species Primulina eburnea. The sequence continues at coordinate 21,245,817 of NC_133117.1, forward strand.
GAACATATGGCACCCGAGCGGTAGAATATGACCGCCCGAGCGTCGGTGCACCAAAATTTTACGTTTTGGACAGAACATTCCGTGCTCGAGCGGTAGAAAACTACCTCCCGAGCGCCGCCTTTCATACAAGAAGATAAGTTTAGAATTTCTGAGCCATTGTATCAGTTCTTTCCCCTTTTCTTCACAGCAAGGCACGAAAGAAAAACTTAGATTCTTCCTCCAAAGCTCTCTTTCTTCATTGTTTTGAAGTGAGAACTTAGTTCTCCATCACAAGAGCATCATATAGGTGTAAGTTTTCTTCTCTTTTAGTTGTTCTACATGTAGAGGAGTGATTTTCACCTAGTATATACATAGTGATGGGTTTATTGATGTATTTGACAGTATAGGAGCGAGATTCACCATCTGAAACCAATGTTGTTAAGCTTGGACAGTAAGTTGGCATGTTCTTGAAGTAATACATGAGTAATATTATGAATTTCAAATGCTTCTCATTGTCTATTGATATATGTACATTGTTAGTATGTTTATTGATGAAAACATAGCACCATATTCCATTGTTATGTATTAAATATGTAAGAAACTCATGAATATTGATGATGGGTGCTATGTCATGAACAAGAACATGAACATGAAAAGAAAAGGATCATGATATAGAGCTTGTTGACATCATGGGTGGTTTTAAGTCCACCAAAGCTATTGGCCAATATATGTTCATGGGGCGTGGGGTTGCCAAAGGTTGCTCCTGACGTCCAACACAGTAGTAGCTATATAATAAAGCAAGCACAGTAGTACAGGTCAACTAATGAGGCTCAAGTACAAAAATGAACATTGAATATATGCTACGGTATGACATGTTTTTAAGATTCATTGTTGTCACGACTTGATATGTATGTTCCTTCGATGCATATTGATACGTATAAGTGCCAACTTATTGAGTTTTATAAACTCACGTAGCTCATGTGTTACAGGAACAGGTAGTGAAGAGACATAGGATGTCGGTTCGCCAATGGATGCTTGTGACGTGCCCTACCTCGACAAGAACCGGGACTTCTTATTGTATAGCTTCCGCATATGTATTGTAGTAAATTTTATATGAGGGTTTGAAACAAGTTCCATGTTATGTATGATGATACAAAGTATGTTGGTATATGAGAATATGTTTATAAATGTGTATGAATAGTATTGCTTGAGTTTTGGTGTATACAAAATATAGGGACATCATGTCAAAATTTTTATAAACCATCAAAGTGATGCCTCTTGTTTGATTTAATTCTTACTATAGTTGTATCATTCAAACCTTATTTTGATTACAAGTATAAGTATCATTAATCATGTCAAGTATAGAGTAAGGGTGTGACATTTTTATGGTATCAGAGCCCACGGTTCTTCGACAGAAAAGACACTTCACTTCATCCACACATGGGGAACTCGGTAAGTAAGTATCTTTGTATTCCATAGTTTATGCTAAGTTATGTGTCTATGTATCCTACATGTAGGTTAAGATAAGCGACGATGCCACCGAAACGTAAAGTACAGGAAGGAGAGTCATCTAAGGGCAAGGCCCCAGCAGTCGAAGGTGAGGGCAGAGTGCCACGACCTGTAGATGACTTCGCTCAATTACTCCAACAGCAAGCAAAAGTCCATGGTGAACAAATACAGTAGCTACTGGAGATGCAACAGACTACTCATGAACAGGCACAAGCACAAGCCAAAGTACACAGACATGTGCCTGTTCAGACAGACGTATACGATCGTTTTCGACGTTTGAATCCTCCGGAATTCATGGGAAGCACCGATCCAGCAGTAGCAGAAGAATGGATTAAATCATTGGAGTCCATCTTCTCCTACCTTCATATGGATGATGCTGACCAAGTGACTTGTGCCATCTTTCTCTTAACAAAACATGCAAGAATATGGTGGGAAAGTGCAAAAGTGGCATTACCGGTTGGACCATTGACATGGGGAACTTTCAAAACAGTGTTTTACAACAAGTATTTCTGTAAGGCACAATATTTTGATCATTATAATCCGGAATGATTTGAGATTAATGATTTTGGATCTGATATGATTAGAAATGCATTATGCCGAGACCGAACGGGGCCAAGTGTATGAATTATACAAAATTGGACAGAACTATTGGCGCCCGAGCGGTAATTTCTGACCGCCCGAGCGCCAATGTTCAACAGAAATATGTCTCGGGCAGAATTTTTGGCGCCCGAGCGGTAGAATATTACCGCCCGAGCGCCAATGTGTGATAAGCCAAGCATCCGGGCAGAAAGTGCCGCGCCCGAGCGGTACTTTCTTACCGCCCGAGCGCGAGGCATGAGAAACAAGAACTTGACATTTGGCTCGTTGCATGTTACGTGTATGTATATATATATACACATATTGCAATTCTCAGAAAGAGGGAAACGAAAGGAAATCGAGAAAAGGGCCGAGGAAGGTTGTGAAAAATCCTTACGCCTTTTGTGAGAAATCCGTCCGTCCGATTTTGAATCCGACTTTGGTACTGTGTTCCTATCGACGTAGGCTACAACTGGACACTGAGTATTGACAGGCTTGGGGTTCGAGACTGCGACCGAGTCAGAGTATCAGAAAGAAAGGTATAAATTAATGTTGAGTTGGGATTGCACAACTCGAGTGAGGTTTGACTCGAGTTTCCCTAAATCACATACTTTCATTTATTGCATTGATATTTGCAATTGATGAGACTTATGATTGTAGTCTATTGATTTATAGCCACTGCATGTAATGACTGCTGATTCGCTAGTCATCGACTGATTTGTTTAGATACTGAATGTATGAATTGACTACTGAGTCGTTGAGTCATAGGCTGATTCGCCTAGTTACCGACTGATTCGTCTGGTTATAGACTGATTCGTCTATTTATTGGCTGATTCGCTTAATTATAGCTGATTCGCTATATCTTGACTGATTCATCTAAACTATAGCTGATTCGCTTAATTCTTGACTGATTCGTCAATTCTGCGGCTGATTCGCCCAGATACTGAATATATGAATTATATCGATGCCATTTAGGGATTGATTCATTCCTAGCGACTGAGATTCGGTATATTTATCATTATTCAGACATCGGGATCCCTAGAATAGAAATGAGTCGAGTCTGAGACGACGCGTCAGTTGAGTCAAGTCTGAGATAACGCGTCGGTTGAGTTGAGTCTGATATGACATGTTGATTTACAGTTTTATATCATTCATGTTTGTTGAATTGCTACATGTTAATGATAACTGATATATGCTTTTGTATATGTTCTATATAATTGCATGTATACATTGTTTATACTGGGATGTATTTCTCACCGGAGTTATCCGGCTGTTGTCTTGTTTTGTATGTGTGCATGACAACAGGTGGGGCTGGATCAGGGTCAAGAAGAGTATGAGAGAAGCTGGACTAGATAGCGTGGAGATCCGGGCTTTGAAGTAACTTAGGATTCAGCATTGATATATAGTTGAACCTAGTTGAATTCTTGTAGATAACACAAGATTTGTATGTTCATGTTTAATATGTAATTTGAGTAAATTACATTACGTTTCCGCTTTGTATTTTAAAAAAAAATATTTAGACCCTGTTTTATAATTGATTAATTAGTCCCAATGATGATTAAGATCATGATTAGCGTCCGGGTCGCCACAACAGGTGGTATCAGAGCGATAGATCCTTTAGATTGAGATAGAAGAGGCTAGTGAGCGGGGTAGATTGAGGTTTTCTTTCCTGCTTTTGAATGCTAGCATGTCTTACTGCTTTATTACATGTTACTTGTTTATCTGATTGATATAGTAATATGTTTTATTAAGATTGGATCAGTACTGATTCTAGATCAGCAGTAAGATGATCAGAGGAGGATTGCAACAGAATTGTTGTATTTGTTACTAATCTATTTGATTGTTAGATATTCCTCCGAGACGAGTCCCAGAACAGGGAAGTACATCAAATCCTCCAATGGATGTCACCCGACTCCAATGGAAACGTTACTGAAACGATTTCAGTCATTTCATCCGCCAACCCTAAAAGGAACATAGAACGTTGTGGAGTGTGAGAGTTGGCTTGATGATATAGAAATGCTGTTCGAATCCTTGGAGTATACCGATGAGAAGAGAGTGAAATTGATTGGACACCAGTTACACGATGTTGCCAAGGACTGGTGGATTACGAGAAAGAGAGCCATGGAGCATAGAGGTACGACTATTACCTGGAATATATTTAGAACTGAATTTTATCAACGATTCTTTCCAGTGTCGTACCGGAAGGACAAGGGGGCGGAGTTTGCCAATCTAAGGCAAGGACAGATGAACATAGAAGAGTACGTGTCCAAGTTCTCCTCCTTGCTGAAATTTGCTCCACATGTGGCTGACAGCGAAGAAGCTACTGCTGACCAGTTCATCAATGGCCTGAACCCCGACATTTTTACATTGGTGAACACAGGGCGACCGAATAATTTTACTGACGCCCTGAACAGAGCCAAGGGAGCAGAAGCCGGTCTGATGAGACAGAAAGGGGCTTCATTTGTGCCTCCAGCACCGAGACCACAGCAACCACCTCCCAGATTTGAAAGTGGCAGCAGTAGTGGAGGAAAGAAAGATTTTCTGAAGGCTAGAGGAAAGCAATTTAAGAAGTCTGGCGGCAGTTCTTCTAGCTCTAGTGGTTCTCAGCATAGTTATGCCGGCGTTTACTGCGGAAATTGTGGAGGGAGACATTCCACTGAGCAATGCCAAGGAGTACTTGGTAGTTGCCACTTCTGCAAGCAACAGGGACATTTTGCCAGAGTATGTCCACAGAGGGGTTCCCAAAGATCCCAGGGAGCCGAACCATCTGGACCAGCGGCACAGTGGAGTAGACGATCAGCTGCCGTTCCTTCATTTCAGCCAGCACCATCTCAGTCACAGCAGAGGCCAGGAGGAAGCTAGACGGTTGGCCAGCCTCCTAGACAGCAGGCCAGAGTATTTGCTTTGACTGAGGAGCAGGCTCAGGAAGCACCAGATGATGATGTTGCAGGTAACTGATTTGTTTGATTATCCTGCATATGTATTGAGGGATACCGGTGCTTCACATACTTTTATTTGTGAAAGTTTTGCATTGATGCATGCATTATCTGTTGAGTCCATATTTACTGTAGTATTTGTTTCTTTTCCTTTGGGAAAAGATCTTGTATCAGCGATTTCTGTTAGATCTTGTATACTACAGTAGGATAAGAATGAGATCGAATTAGATCGTGTGGTAGATGGTATTGTACTGGTGTTCTATGATTTTGGAACTGCATTACTGATATCGATATGCTGATCAAGTACAGAGCTACCACAGATTAGTTCCAGAAGATAGGGAGAATCAGACCTGAGATGACCAAGAGATAAATATTGTACGATAAGAATTCTAGACTGAGAATTCCTTTGATATTCGTACTAACTATGACTCGATTATTACAGAAAGGAGCAGAATGACTCCTTATGTATTCAGTTGATTTACTGAATTTGAGTCTATCATTGGCTGATTTACCAATGATAAGAAAGTTATTGATGTTTTCCCCAGATAAGACTTCAGATCTGATTTCAGAGAGATTGATTTTAACTTTGAGTTGATAACAGAAACTGTTAAAATGGTAAATCTTGATTGAGACAGATTGGGTTCAGAGATTTTTATACCTGAAAATGAGGTATCTGTTGATTTTAGCAGAGTTAAATAGTGATTAGTCAGCTGAGGTTGATATCGGTGTCAAACAGTTGCGGTTTATGAATTTAGCATGTTTTGAATCTGATTGAATATTGATGATATTCTGAATAAGTGGTTGAGACAGAATGTTGGCAATGGAAATTATGTTGTACCGTCCGAACCAGAGCTAATTTTGAAACGTTAGCAGTTCAAAAAGTTGATGAGAATGTCTAGAACTCAATATCGATAATCAGAACAGAGTGTCGATCAGAATATCAGGTAACTAATACTGTATTATATGTTAATAACTGATTTGTTTGTGCCCGATATTTCGAATGTGAAATGACATAAATTGTCAGAAAGGTGTAATACTTGATTCAGTAGGCAATATGATAGCAGGAAATGTTTGATAAAAACAGATGAGACTAGATATGGCAGAGTTTGGACTGAAATGTCTGAATTACAGACAGATAAAGATAGAAAGAAACAAACCAAGAGATTGGTTATATAATTTATCGGTTCCTGAATGGAAATTAGATTGCATTTCCAAGGATATTGTAATGAAATTACTAAGATCTCTCCGGAATTGTGATATGATATGATTAAGATTGACAGATTGTTTAATCTATATATATCAGTTTGTACCAGATAACGTACAAACATGACCAAATGACAGATCGGTGTCAGAAAAGTGGTCAGAAAGATCAGAATGCCACGGTAGATTATATCAGATTGTGATTTGATTGATTTAGTACGTGTGACAGAGTATATCACGAGCTCTCTCTTAGATGGTTTTACAGATTGACAGACCGTCAGAATGTATTATCCAGATATTAGAAGATTTTGGTACAGCTTTAGTGCTGGATGGTAGCACTAAACAGCTTAGTGCTGGATGTTAGCACTAGTTGTTATGACTTATTTAATTACTATATGACAATAGCTATTATGACAGTTCAGAATGGACAGCTTTAAGAAACCAACGTCGGATGATGACGATTGGTATTTAAAGCTGAAGACTGTATATGTCCTTGATTGGGATAAGCAGATTTGATAACAACTACTGGTATTGTTTTGTTATGAGCTGTAGCTTGGGTTATACGGATGTTGTATAGCCTGTAATGCGAGATTGATTCTGTCAGAAGAATTGGGAAAGTATTATGATATTATACTTAGTGAATTCTTATTCCAGACTGGGATCAGATATGGGAGTTTGGTTTAAACTCTGTTATGCACTTCTCCTGATATATCTGAATTGATTGTTTATGAGTTCGAGGACGAACTCAGATCTAAGAGGGGGAGAAATGTAAGGCCCAAGATTTTGATCATTGTAATCCGGAATGATTTGAGATTATTGATTTTGGATCTGATATGATTAGAGATGCATTATGCCGAGACCGAACGAGGCCAAGTGTATGAATTATACAAAATTGGACAGAACTATTGGCGCCCGAGCGGTAGTTTCTGACCGCCCGAGCGCAAATGTTCAACAGAAAGATGTATCGGGCAGAATGTTTGGCGCCCGAGCGGTAGAATATTACCGCCCGAGCGCCAATGTGTGATAAGCCAAGCATCCGGACAGAAAGTGCCGCGCCCGAGCGGTACTTTCTTACCGCCCGAGCGCGAGGCATGCGAAACAAGAACTTGACATTTGGCTCGTTGCATGTTACGTGTATGTATATATATATACACATATTGCAATTCTCAGAAAGAGGGAAACGAAAGGAAATCGAGAAAAGGGCCGAGGAAGGTTGTGAAAAATCCTTACGCCTTTTGTGAGAAATCCGTCCGTCCGATTTTGAATCCGACTTCGGTACTGTGTTCCTATCGACGTAGGCTACAACTGGACACTGAGTATTGACAGGCTTGGGGTTCGAGACTGCGACCGAGTCAGAGTATCAGAAAGAAAGGTATAAATTAATGTTGAGTTGGGATTGCACAACTCGAGTGAGGTTTGACTCGAGTTTCCCTAAATCACATACTTTCATTTATTGCATTGATATTTGCAATTGATGAGACTTATGATTGTAGTCTATTGATTTATAGCCACTGCATGTAATGACTGCTGATTCGCTAGTCATCGACTGATTTGTTTAGATACTGAATGTATGAATTGACTACTGAGTCGTTGAGTCATAGGCTGATTCGCCTAGTTACCGACTGATTCGTCTGGTTATAGACTGATTCGTCTATTTATTGGCTGATTCGCTTAATTATAGCTGATTCGCTATATCTTGACTGATTCATCTAAACTATAGCTGATTCGCTTAATTCTTGACTGATTCGTCAATTCTGCGGCTGATTCGCCCAGATACTGAATATATGAATTATATCGATGCCATTTAGGGATTGATTTATTCCTAGCGACTGAGATTCGGTATATTTATCATTATTCAGACATCGGGATCCCTAGAATAGAAATGAGTCGAGTCTGAGACGACACGTCAGTTGAGTCAAGTCTGAGATAACGCGTCGGTTGAGTTGAGTCTGATATGACATGTTGATTTACAGTTTTATATCATTCATGTTTGTTGAATTGCTACATGTTAATGATAACTGATATATGCTTTTGTATATGTTCTATATAATTGCATGTATACATTGTTTATACTGGGATGTATTTCTCACCGGAGTTATCCGGCTGTTGTCTTGTTTTGTATGTGTGCATGACAATAGGTGGGGCTGGATCAGGGTCAAGAAGAGTATGAGAGAAGCTGGACTAGATAGCGTGGAGATCCGGGCTTTGAAGCAACTTAGGATTCAGCATTGATATATAGTTGAACCTAGTTGAATTCTTGTAGATAACACAAGATTTGTATGTTCATGTTTAATATGTAATTTGAGTAAATTACATTACGTTTCCGCTTTGTATTTTAAAAAAAAATATTTAGACCCTGTTTTATAATTGATTAATTAGTCCCAATGATAATTAAGATCATGATTAGCGTCTGGGTCCCCACAATTTCAGTAAAGATGTACGAGCCAAGAAAGCCAGCGATTTCCTTAATCTGAAGCAAGGAACCATGTCAATGGGGGAATACATACAACAATTCGAGGCCGGAGTCCAGTATGTACCATATATTGCACAGGATGACACAAGTAAAGGCGAACACTTCATGCGGGGACTTCGCTCTGAAATTAAAAGAGATGTAAGGATGTCGAAAGTTGCTACATACGGGGAGATAGTAGAAAGAGCACTTATGGCAGAACAAGATGAATATGACATTGACATAGACAGGCAACAACGAAGGCAACAGTACTTTCAAAAGAGCCAAGGAACAGGACAAGGCAAAAAGACCGATAGCAAAGGTACCCGACCAGAGGAACCCCGTGGCAAGGGTACCCCTCCACGTAAAGAACAGGACAGGCCACCTTGTCCTAAATGTGGCAAACTTCATGGCGGGGAATGTATGCAAGGTTCCAATGTTTGTTATCGTTGCAAGAAGCCAGGACATCTCGCCAAGAATTTTCCAGGAAGTTCAGAGAAAGTACAGGGACGCCTTTTCTCCATGACCAAAGAAGAAGTGGATGCGGATACATCGATGATCACCGGTATGTTCTTGATTTCTGGTATTACTGCTATTGTTTTACTAGATTCAGGAGCCACGCATTCCTTTATTTCGGAATCATTTGTAAAGAGACTGGGCATTACAGCAAGTACAATAGAGACACAACTCGCCATAGCCTTACCTTCCGGGCAAGAATTACATACAGATCAGATTGTGCGAGGATGTCCAATATATGTCCGAGGTCATCAGATGTATGCTGAATTGATTGTTTTGAAAATGACCGATTTTGATGTGATATTGGGAATGGATTGGCTCTCGAAGTACAGAGTTACTATTGACTGTGGTATAAAGATGATCAAGTTTGCACCAGTAGGAGCTGAACCATTCACCGTAGCAAGTGCAGGTATATCCTTACCTCTTCGGATAATCTCTTGTATGAAGGCTTGTAAATTACTACAGAAGGTGTGTCAAGGATATTTAGCATCTGTGTTAACTAGTGATCTACCTGTTCGTGAATTTAAAGATACAGATGTTGTTTGTGAATTTCCAGAAGTATTTCATGATGATGTAACAGGCTTACCCCCAGATAGAGAGATCGAATTTGTAATTGATGTTGTGGCAGGAACTCATCCGATCTCAAAAGCTCCTTATCGATTAGCTCCTACAGAAATGAAAGAATTGAAAGAACAGTTACAGGAGTTGCTTGATAAAGGGTTTATTAGACCGAGCTTTTCATCGTGGGGTGCACCTGTTTTGTTTGTGAAAAAGAAAGACGGTACTTTTCGTCTATGCATTGATTATCGGGAGTTGAACAAAGTGACAATCAAAAATAAGTATCCACTCCCTAGAATTGATGATTTGTTTGATCAACTACAAGGAGCTGCTATCTTTTCGAAAATTGATTTACGATCAGGCTATCATCAATTAAAAGTTAAATCAGATGATATCTCAAAGACTGCCTTCCGAACCAGGTACAGGCATTATGAATTTCTTGTAATGCCATTTGGACTAACAAATGCACAAGCAACTTTTATGGATTTAATGAATAGAATTTTCAAGCCATTTCTAGACAAGTTTGTGATTGTGTTTATAGATGATATTCTCATCTACTCACGAACTGTAGAGGAGCATCGAGAACATTTGCAATTAGTTTTGCAAACTTTGAAGGATAAACAATTATATGCCAAATGGAAGAAATGTGAATTTTGGCTTGAACAAGTAGCATTCTTGGGTCATATCATTTCAAAAGAAGGCATATCAGTGGATCCAAGTAAGATTGAAGCTGTTAATAAATGGCTACGACCTACCACTGTTACCGAGGTACATAGTTTTCTTGGGCTAGCTGGTTATTACCGTCGGTTTATAGCGGGATTTTCTAAGATAGCATTGCCTTTGACTGCTTTAACTCGAAAGAATGTGAAATTTGTATGGGACGAAGCATGTGATCGCAGTTTCCAAGAGTTAAAGGCAAAACTGACTTCAGCACCGGTCCTTGCTATTCCAGAAGGATCAGGTGATTTTGTAGTATACAGTGATGCTTCGAAACAAGGTTTAGGAGCAGTCTTGATGCAACACGGGAAGGTGATTGCTTATTCCTCCTGACAATTGAAAGAATATGAAAAGAACTATCCAACACATGATTTAGAACTGGCAGCAGTGGTATTTGTATTGAAAATATGGTGCCATTATCAGTATGGCGAATGATGTGAAATTTATACGGACCACTAGAGTTTGAAATATTTATTCACGCAAAAAGAACTGAATATGAGACAACGAAGTTGGTTGGAATTGGTGAAGGATTACGATTGTGTTATTAACTATCATCCAGGTAAAGCCAATGTTAATTCAGATGCGTTAAGTCGAAAGTCCAGTTTTATTGCTGCTATGCAAGTACAAGAACAAATCCTATGGGATTTGCAGAACTTGAAGCTTGATGTTATTCCAAAGGGAGCTGCAATTCAGCTATCATCTCTCATGGTTCGACCAACGCTTGCAGACAGGATCAAGGTCGAACAAAATGCAGATAATGAATTCCAGCAATTGAGACAGCGAGATGAGAATAAAGGACATTCGAACTTTGAATTGAATGTGGAAGGAATATGGACATATTGAGGGAGATTGTGTGTGCCAAAGCAAGGAACGATCAGAACCGACATTCTTATTGATGCCCATGCTACTCCCTATTCGATCCATCCAGGAAGCACAAAAATGTACAAGGATTTGAAACCATTATTTTTGTGGCCAGTTATGAAAAGGGACATTGCTCAATTTGTTGCACAATGTCTAACTTGTCAACAGGTCAAAACTGAACATCAAAGACCAGCAGAACTCCTGAAACCAGTACCCATTCCTGAATGGAAATGGGAACACATCACGATGGATTTCATTCTTGGTTTGCCAAGAACTCAAAGAGGGTTCAATGCTATATGGGTTATTGTGGATCGACTTACAAAATCACCTCACTTTCTTCCGGTGAAGACGACATACACGATGCATCAATATGCTGAAGAATACATCAAAGAGATAGTGAGACTTTATGGCATCCCAATGTCAATTGTATCTGATAGAGATCCAAAATTTACATCAGCATTTTAAAAAGGTTGCATCATGCTATGGGAACTCGATTGTCATTCAGCACAACATTCCACCCTCAAACTGATGGACAATCAGAACGAGTGAACCAGATCTTACAAGATATGTTGAGGGCCTGTACTATTGACTTCCCAGGCAGTTGGGACAGTAAACTACCGTTGGCTGAGTTTACATATAATAATAGCTATCAGTCAAGCATTGGAATGGCACCATATACTGCATTATATGGTAGAAAATGTCGATCTCCAGTACATTGGGATGAAATAGGAGAAAGGAAATTATTAGGCCCTGAATTGGTACAACAGACAGCTGAATTGGTAACCAATATCAGAGAAAGAATGCATACGGCCCAGAGGCGACAGAAAAGCTATGCTGATGTGCGACGTCGTCGATTGGAATTTCAGGTTGGTGACCATGTATTTGTAAAGATATCACCATTGAAGGGCATTTGCGTTTTGGTAAGAAATGAAAATTGAGTCCAAGATAAATCGGTCCATTTGAAATCTTGGAAAGAATAGGAGATAGAGCCTACCGAGTTGATATACCACCGAACTTGTCAAATGTTCATAATGTTTTTCACGTCTCCTTGCTACGAAAGTATTTGGCCAATCCTTCTCACGTTCTTCATTACGAACCATTGGAGCTTGCATCGAATCTCTCGTATGAAGAACGACCAGTCCAAATCCTCGATAGGAAATCAAAAGTGTTACGAGGCAAGGAAATACCCTTGGTGAAACTGTTATGGCGAAATCATGCAATCGAAGAAGCAACTTGGGAGCGGGAAGACGAGATTCAACAGAGATATCCCGAACTATATGGTACGTCAAATTTCGAGGACGAAATTCTTTGAAGGAGGGGAGAATTGTAATGCCCGGTTACTCGTACAAATGATAATAATGTGTTTATGTCTTTTATTATGTAGTCATTTAGCTCATTAGATTTCACGTGATGATTGAAGTTTCAATATTGAGATTGAACATGACTTTTATATTGTTCATGGTGTATTGAGAATGAATATGTGTTAAAATAGTGGTAGTAAGAGGTGTAGGTAGAAGTGGTGTAATGAAAGGTTGTATAGGACGGCAGGAAATGGGACGAAATTGTGGTAGTTGTTACAGGTTTTAGCATAATGATTTGAATATTGATCCAAATTGTGTGAGGCCTTAACCATTAGAAAGCTAAGATATAACGCTACAACTTTCACGTTTTGGGTTTTGTCCAAATCATTGTGGAAGATGAGTCAAAGTGCCCCGAAGTGTGTCGTGTATACCGTCATTCCTTCACTGACACATGTTAGGAGAATAGGCATAATGTAATGCCCAAGAATTAATCACTTTAATTATCGATGATTGATTTATCATTTCATGTGATTATGACGGGATTAATCGGGACACCGAGAAACGTATTCGGAAATAAAATTATGGAAAATATGAGCATGCAAGACCGCACCCGCGGTAAGGGGAGGACCGCACCCGCGGTGGTGCTACTGGAATTTGGAAGGATCGATACAGTAGGGTGACCGCACCCGCGGTGCTAACGCGACCGCACCCGCGGTGTTGCGTGTCTTGCGGAAAATGAACCACTTGTCTTGTTGCATGCGCGAAGTGTATAGATATATATAGATGCATGCAAAGCTTTCCTCAGAAACGAAGAATCGAGTAAAGGGGTAAGAGAGGTTCCGAAAATCCTTACGCCTTTTGCGAGAAATCTGTCCGTCTGATTTTGAATCCGACTTCGGTATTGAGTTCCTGGCAACGTAGGCTACAACTGGACGTAAGTTTTGCTACGTTTTGACATGCTTTGAAATTATGCTATTGTCAGAATTGAATAGGATTCATATATGATGTTCTTGACATGTTAGACATCGTAGAATCGAAGTCAGATTAAGAAATAGACTGATTATGGAATTGTTATGAATTTCTGATTATAATCGGTTGATACCAGACAGATTTGAATCGTGATTGAATTACAGATTGTAATGAATATGAGTTATGATTTGTAATTGAGGTCTGTTGATTTGGTGTTGATGGGGATACTGAGATTGTACCGTTATGCCGTTGATTTTGAACTAAATCAAAATTGATCAGATTGGTATTGATTTGAAAGGTATAGTGATATGAAATTATTGGTATTGTCATTGCCAGACAGGCTGTGAGTTCAGGATATCGACTGAGCCAGAAACCGACGAAAGAAAGGTATAAGTCAATGTGGTATTGGGAGATCGACTTAAGTCGGATTAGACTTGAGTTTCCCTAAATCACATACTTTACTTTATTGCATTGATATTTGCATTGATTTGACTGATGTACTTGTTCTCTTGACTATAGATAGCAGGTATCAGATGAGTTATCTTGTGACAGAAGTTCCTGTTAGTGGTGGAATCGCCACGGGAACATTGCACGATGTCTCAAGATAATGATAATAGCGATAGAGCTACAGTCCATGACGGATAGGTCAGGACTCCAGATGTTTGGTTATATCGAGTAATAGGAATTGGAATTCTTCTATTACGGAATTCGATGTAGGAACACCGGATATGGTTATATCGAGTAATAGGAACAGAGTTCCTTCTATTACGGAATTCGATATAGGAACTGTTAGAGTAGGTGCCCGTCGAGCCAAGTGTTGGCCGAGTGTTCACAATGAAACTCTATGTATAAGCAATCTTTATTTTAATAATATTTGAAATTATTATTTTGGCAAATCTTTATCTGTATACCCATGCTAGCTGCATAGATAAAGACCTTGAATATACAAATGGTAGAAAGAATATGAGATGCTCATATGATGGGTATCATGAAACTCATATTTGTAATACTGTATATTCTAAACGGTTCCTAGTCGATTCATCGGCCACTAAGAAGGATATAGGCCGCTCGAGTTAGAGACTAGTATCTGCGATGTGAGTACCATGTTTCATTGGTAGGGGACATTGTGATGTCCGAGCATGCAGATAGGTGCTCCTGGTAGAGTGCACTGAACAACCCTCCATTAAAGGACTTTCCAAGTGGTTCTCACTTATCGAGTGGAAAAGTCCTGGTTTATGGTTGTACAGAATTAGTCCTTATGACCCGGGACAACATTGAGACTCTATGTGCTAGAATTACACTTTGACTTGTTTACTGACTCTCATGGGGTCATCAGGTGGCAAGGTTGGGTGTTCTGTCGAAACACATAGGAGTCGATGCATTGTAGTCGGGGATTCACCGCTTACCTTCGGGTATGGATATCCTATGTGTTATCATGTGTATGTAGGTTGAAATCTCTGGCCAAAGTATGGTTGTAATTATGAAAGGGGTTTCATAGATTACACCATCGATGCAACTACGACATGACACATAGTATCGATTCATTGACAACTCTCGATAAACCAATGGTTGTCGAATCGATCGGGATATATGAGTTGAAGGGACTGTACTGTACGCTAATCATAATTGAATGGTTCTTGCAGGCACTATCATTTGATACCTAGGGAATCATGTAAGCGATGCTGCTAGGCGTTTAACATGATTGGTTGGGTACTATCAGACTTGAGTTCTGACGTTCTTATTATCAAAGTGTTGATAAATAAGAATGGAGCAATTGGGGTATGCTCATATAAGGACATGTTTAGTCCGAATCACATAGAGATGTGAACCCACGGCTAGTTGTATCAATGAACCATTGAGGGCCACACAAGTACTAGCTTTCTAGATCCCGTTGAGAAGTAAAATAGTTCAATGTGTTGAACGGCTTATAAAAGAGTTTATAAGCGTAAGGAAAATTAGAAGTATGACTTCTATAAAGGAGAAAATAGTTCAATGTGTTGAACGACTTATAAATGAGTTTATAAGTGTAAAGAAAAATAGAAGTATGACTTCTATGAGAGAAATGTAAATTTTAATTTAAGGAAGTGTTCCTAAATTAAAATTGGCCAAGTGAATAATGTAATTGAAAATTGTGATTTTCATAAACATTATTATGGACTAAATTAAATTAATTCAAGTGTTGAATTAATTAAACACTAGTGGACCTAGTAGAGTCTAAATAATTAAATTAATTCAAGTGTTGAATTAATTAAATAATATTGAGTCTTGAAGAGCTCAATTAAAATAATTATTTAACTAGTGGGACTTGGGTAAATTCAAGTAATGTTTAATTAGTCTCAAATATGTTTGAGATAATTAAAATTTAGTCCAAGGTTTTAATTTGATTAAAAACCATATAATATGCATGCATGGGAGGTGAAAGGTTGGGAGACTACTTTTTGTGTTTTCAAGGCATGGCATGCAACTTTTTGGAACAACTTTTCCCACAACCAAAAAAAATGTCTCTCCTTCTCTCCTAGCATGAATAGTGGCCGAGTTACTATTCACATTTTGGTCTCCAAGTTTTTCTTTCAATTTTCTTCTTCAATTATTGAGGAAAGAAATCACTTCTCTTTGAAAAATCTTCTTATTTTTCTAGTGCAAAATAAGAAGGGTTCTAGCTAGTTAGTGGTGGGCTTGATTGGAAGAAAGGAGTCCAAAAGAAAGGTGAAGCTTGTAGATTATCTACCTTCAAGAGCTAAGGTGTTTACACCTTAGTTGGAGCCACAATCAATCTTTGAGATTGATAGGTACATTTCTTAACACAATATGAATGTCATTTTGTTTTTATTGTATTTGCTACACATTATATGAGAGGTGGCCGAAATTTTGGCTAGAAAATATGATTTTTGAAATTTTTGTTGCTTCCGTTGCGCTTCCGGTCATCGTAACCGATCCCCTTTCAAGTGGTATCCGAGCTATGGTTACGATTTTGTGTAGCAACTACAAGATATTATATTGAGATTGATTTCTAACCGCATGAGACCGAAAATTTGCAACGAAACTCAAGGCTTGTTGGGGCGTTTTTCGGGCAGCATGTTGCTGCCCGTTTCGGGCAGCTCGGGCTGCCCGAGGGGCTGCCCATTTCGGGCAGCAAGGGCAGCCCGAGGGCTGCCCGAACAGCCCAACATTTATAAAAAAAATAAAAAATTTGGTAAGTTGGCCGGAATCCGGCGACGGCGATGACGGCTAGGGTTTCCAAAAGTGTTTTGGAATATCAAAGTGTCATGGGCCTTGAGTTGTTGGGCCATTGGATGGCTAACATGTTTGTGATTTTAAATGGGCCAAAATGTTTTTGGTGAAAAATAAGTTTTTGGGCCCTTAAGTTTAAAATTACAAAAGTTGCAAATTTTTCTCATGAAATAAATAATTTAAGTTGGACTTTAATTATTTATAGTAAATGGTGATTTACAAGAAATTCGGTTATAAAAAAATTAATTTGAAAGTAGACAAAGGTGTTTGTATACTTTGTTAATTTAGTTTATAATCGTGGCGGTTAGTGATTGGATCAAGATATATAATATTGGATCAATTAATTATTGTGATAATTAATTGATGGTGTATGATATGTGATATTATGCATGAAGGATGATCAAAAGCCCAAGCCCAATTTGCTAGTTGTATGCTAGGATATTTTGTGTTGAATGATTGTAATAATTATCAAATTTAAAGTGGGCTTGGTTTATGGCCCGTTCCCACCCCCTATGAGATGTATCCCTATTTGCCATGGATATTTATTTGTAAATATTAGTATAGTGGATGATCAAGATTGGAAGATGGTGGCCATGATGATTATGAAGATCGAAGACATGTAAATATTGGAAGCTTATGTAATAGTTGCATTTGCATCCCGTGCATTTCCCTAGGATTGGACCTAGGCCCGTGTTTAGCTCACACGTTCCGTTAGTATTGGGGCGATTGATCATCCTTGTTTTGTTTACTGTTTATAATATATGCATGATATGTTATAAATAATGAGTATGTGCGTTATTATTATGATAATAACAAAGTTGCTTGAATCCGGCAAACATACGATCAAACATGGCGAGCTTTTAAAAAAAAAAAAAATTAATGATGAGACCTTTCAAAACTAAAAACCCTCATTTTGAATAAGATTCAAAATTAATATCATGTCCGAAAAGGGGAATTATAAATTTGGTTATAATTTCCTTGTCTTCCATCGACAATGGGTGCATGATGAACGCTACCCGTACTCGGGGCTCGGATCATATTATTGGGGGGGCCCTTAGTGCTGGAAAGCTGTGACATTCATTGACATGGTGATGTGAACTACGTGGAACTCCCATGACTTCGGCTCAGATAATTGAGTGAACTCATGGCGACCGTCCATTAAGGTTAAACATCGATGGGTAAGGCTTGACACGTAAAGATGAACGACGTCTATAATGGGTCCTAATCAAACATGAGACAAAAGTTTACGTTAAGGGTTGCATTGTGATGCAATTGGGAAACTACCTTTTAGGAATTGTGATTGGCTGTATAATCGGGATCATAATTCGCTAATTGGACCTTACGTACCTACTGAGGAAAGGAGTTTCCCGTTTTCACTAGAGGGTAGTGAAAGATGTCAAAACAGTGGGAGTAAATATTTATAAAGTTAAAGTCCATACTTTATATCTTACCAAATATTTTAAAATAGTCATTAACATTTATCTGTTTTACTTTTCAGTACTATTTTGACAATGTCTTCGATTCGCAATCCGCTTTCTGCTATACTCGAGAAACACATATTAACTGGACCTAATTACCTCACTTGGCTAAGAAATCTGAAAATCGTCTTGAATTCGGAAAGGGTAGCATATACACTGACTGAGTCGCCCCCTGTTGAGGCTCCGACTGACTGCAATCCTGAGGAATTGCAGGCTTACAAGGAATGGTGTGACCATGACTTGATAGCCAGCTGTTATATACTGACTTCTATGAATGATGAGCTGCAAAGGCGTTTTGAGGGTGCATAGAATGCTGCTGACATTCATAAGCACCTCAAAGAGCTCTTTCGTGAGCAGACTCGGCCTCTTAGGCATGCTACCGTCAAGGAGCTGATCACTTTGCGCATGCGAGATGGGGCCTCGGTCCATGAGCATGGCCTAAAGGTGATCGGGCTCGTGGACAAGCTCGTTGGCATGGATCTGATCTTGCCTTCGGAGTTGACCACCGACGTGTTGCTCTTATCATTGCCTAGCTCATTTGATCCTTTTGTGGTAAACTTCAACATGAACAAGATGGAGCCGACCCTTGAGGAGTTATTGAATATGCTTGTTACGTTTGAATCCACCATCAAGAAAGAGAAGTTGGTTCTTTATGTGGGTTCTTCATCTGGTACGAAGATTGATCAACATGGGAATGGAAAGAAGCGTTCTTTCCAACGTCCCAAGAAGAACGTGCCCTTGTTGAGGCAATCTCCGAATCCCGTTGTGGCAGCCACACCAGTTAGGGCTGACAAGACTAGTGATGTTTGTCATCACTGCAAGATGCCTGGACATTGGAAGCGAAATTGCAAAGAATATCTGGCCCAGAAGAGTTCTGGAAATTGTATGTTCTAAATTGAAGTAAATATTTCAATTAACTCTACTTCTTGGGTATTAGATACTGGTTATGACTCACATCTCTGTAATGGGTTACAGGTGATGGGAAGAAGTAGAATGCTTAAGGAAGGTGTGACCTTCTAGAGGATGGGCAATGGAGCAAGAGTTGCTGCCAAGGCTATTGAAGATGTTTACTTATTATTGAACAAAAGTTTAAGTTAATTTTATGAGATGTTTTGTTTGTACCTAATTTTGTAAAAACATTGTTTCCATTTCTATGGTGATAAAAATGGATATTCTTGTTTATTTTGCAAAGGTGTTTGCAACATTTACATGAATGAATGTTTGATTGGTACTGGTGAACTTGAAAACGATCTCTATAACTTAAAATTAAAAGATATTCCACTAAATGTCCATTCAAAGGCATACACCATATAAGATATGGATGGGTAAGCCTCCTAAGTATTCTTATCTTAGAATATGGGGGTGCCCTACTTATGAAGCAGGTAGTAGGAGATAAATTGGATAGTCGATCCATTTTATGCTACTTTGTGGGATTTCCAATGAATTCGATTGGATACTACTTCTATCATCCCCAAGAAACAAAAGTGTTTGTTTCTAGGAATGCAACCTTTTTGGAAAAAGAATTTCTATTGGATAGAAAATGGGAGATGATAGAACTCGAAGAGGTTCGAGAGACACCCACAATTATAGAACCCACAACCGAAGAGCCAAGTGAGGAGATACAAGCTCCTAAAAGATTCGAGAGAGTCTCGAGACTACCTATGAGGTATGGTCAGCTTCTTCAAGAGGGCCATGATGAGCCTAACCATGGATGTGATCCGTGGACCTTCAAGGAAGCGTTATCTGATGCCGATTCATCCAAATGACTTGAAGCTATGGAATCTGATATGAATTCCATGCATTCGAACCAAGTGTGGGATCTTATAGATCCACCTGAGGGAAGGGTTCCCATAGGGACTTGGGACGGATGGGAAGGTATTGACCTTCAAGGCGCGATTGGTGGCAAAAGGATATACTCAAAGACAAGGAGTTGACTTTGAGGAAACCTTTTCCCAGTCGCAATGTTCAAGTCCATAAGGATTTTGATAGCCATAGCTGCATGGTATGACTATGAGATATGGCAGATGGATGTCAAGACAGACTTTCTTAATGGGGATTTTAAGAAAGTTATTTACATGTCTTAACCTGAAGGGTTTACATCTATCGGAAGTGAGCATATGGTATGCAAACTTCAGAGATCTATTTATGATCTAAAGCAGGAATCTAGGAGTTGGAACCTCAGATTCGACAGTACAATCAAATAGTTTGATTTACTAAGAATCCTTAGGAACCCTGTGTGTATAAGAAGGTCAGTGGGAGTGTTGTGACATTCCTGGTACTTTATGTTGATGACATTCTACTCATTAGGAATGATGTAGGAATGTTGCAATCAACTAAGATATGGTTAGCGAGTAAGTTCTCGATGCAGGACTTGGGTGAAGCATCTTTTGTATTGTGATACAGATCTATAGAGATAGATCGAAAAGATTGCTCGATCTCACCCAGTCCACATACATTGATACCATCGTGAAGCGGTTCTCGATGGGTGAGTCCATGAGAGGACATCTACCAATGTGTCATGGCGTGTCCCTATCCAAGTCTGTCTCCCAAGACTGATGCAGAGATAGTGGCGATGACACACATTCCGTATGCTTCGGCAATTCGTAGCATCATGTATGGGATGATATCTACACGTCCTGACGTGGCTTTCGCACTAAGTGTAGTGAGTAGATATCAATCGAACCTCGGTCTTCCACATTTGAAAGCTGTGAAAGACATCCTCAAGTAGTTGAGAAGGACCAATAAATTGTTCTTGGTCTATGGGGTGGAGAACTGAAATTGGAAAGCTATACCGACTCTAGCTTCCAAAGCGATATCGATGACTCGAAGTCAACCTCTGGATTTGTATTCATGCTCAATGGTGCTGCTGTCTCTTGGAAGAGTTCCAAGCAAGACAATACTGCGGATTCCAGCACAGAGGCCGAATACATTGCTGCATCAGATGCAGCAAGGGAGGCTGTTTGGATAAGGAATTTTGTCCAAGAGTTGGACGTCATTCCTAATTGAGTTGCTCCTATCCCAGTGTTGTGTGACAACACGGGAGCTTTAGCTCAAGCAAAGGAGCCAAGGTCTCATCAGAAGTCCAAACATGTATTGAGAAAGTACCACATCCTCGGAGAGATTGTGGAAAGAGGAAGAAGTGTCTTTTGACACAGTCGGCTCCGCAGACAATGTTGTTGATCCACTAGCTAAGCCTTTACCTGGACCATTATTCGAGATGCATCGCGAATCAATGGGTTTGAAGCATATGGGCAGTTGGCTCTAGTGCAAGTGGGAGATTGTTAGAGTAGGTGCCCGTCGAGCCAAGTGTTGGCCGAGTGTTCACAATGAAACTCTATGTATAAGCAATCTTTATTTTAATAATATTTGAAATTATTATTTTGGCAAATCTTTATCTGTATACCCATGCTAGCTGCATAGATAAAGACCTTGAATATACAAATGATAGAAAGAATATGAGATGCTCATATGATGGGTATCATGAAACTCATATTTGTAATACTGTATATTCTAAACGATTCCTAGTCGATTCAGCCGCCACTAAGAAGGATATAGGCCGATCGAGTTAGAGACTAGTATCTGTGATGTGAGTACCATGTTTCATTGGTAGGGGACATTGTGATGTCCGAGCATGCAGATAGGTGCTCCTGGTAGAGTGCACTGAACAACCCTCCATTAAAGGACTTTCCAAGTGGTTCTCACTTATCGAGTGGAAAAGTCCTGGTTTATGGTTGTACAGAATTAGTCCTTATGACCCGGGACAACATTGAGACTCTATGTGCTAGAATTACACTTTGACTTGTTTACCGACTCTCATGGGGTCATCAGGTGGCAAGGTTGGGTGTTCTGTCGAAACACATAGGAGTCGATGCATTGTAGTCGGGGATTCACCGCTTACCTTCGGGTATGGATATCCTATGTGTTATCATGTGTATGTAGGTTGAAATCTCTGGCCAGAGTATGGTTGTAATTATGAAAGGGGTTCATAGATTACACCATCGATGCAACTACGACATGACACATAGTATCGATTCATTGACAACTCTCGATAAACCAATGGTTGTCGAATCGATCGGGATATATGAGTTGAAGGGACCGTACTGTACGCTAACCATAATTGAATGGTTCTTGCAGGCACTATCATTTGATACCTAGGGAATCATGTAAGCGATGCTGCTAGGCGTTTAACATGATTGGTTGGGTACTATCAGACTTGAGTTCTGACGTTCTTATTATCAAAGTGTTGATAAATAAGAATGGAGCAATTGGGGTATGCTCATATAAGGACATGTTTAGTCCGAATCACATAGAGATGTGAACCCACGGCTAGTTGTATCAATGAACCATTGAGGGCCACACAAGTACTAGCTTTCTAGATCCCGTTGAGAAGTAAAATAGTTCAATGTGTTGAACGGCTTATGAAGGAGTTTATAAGCGTAAGGAAAATTAGAAGTATGACTTCTATAAAGGAGAAAATAGTTCAATGTGTTGAACGACTTATAAATGAGTTTATAAGTGTAAAGAAAAATAGAAGTATGACTTCTATGAGAGAAATGTAAATTTTAATTTAAGGAAGTGTTCCTAAATTAAAATTGGCCAAGTGAATAATGTAATTGAAAATTGTGATTTTCATAAACATTATTATGGACTAAATTAAATTAATTCAAGTGTTGAATTAATTAAACACTAGTGGACCTAGTAGAGTCCAAATAATTAAATTAATTCAAGTGTTGAATTAATTAAATAATATTGAGTCTTGAAGAGCTCAATTAAAATAATTATTTAACTAGTGGGACTTGGGTAAATTCAAGTAATGTTTAATTAGTCTCAAATATGTTTGAGATAATTAAAATTTAATCCAAGGTTTTAATTTGATTAAAAACCATATAATATGCATGCATGGGAGGTGAAAGGTTGGGAGACTACTTTTTGTGTTTTCAAGGCATGGCATGCAACTTTTTGGAACAACTTTTCCCACAACCAAAAAAAATGTCTCTCCTTCTCTCCTAGCATGAATAGTGGCCGAGTTACTATTCACATTTTGGTCTCCAAGTTTTTCTCTCAATTTTCTTCTTCAATTGTTGAGGAAAGAAATCACTTCTCTTTGAAAAATCTTTTTATTTTTTTAGTGCAAAATAAGAAGGGTTCTATCTAGTTAGTGGTGGGCTTGATTGGAAGAAAGGAGTCCAAAAGAAAGGTGAAGCTTGTAGATTGTCTACCTTCAAGAGCTAAGGTGTTTACACCTTAGTTGGAGCCACAATCAATCTTTGAGATTGATAGGTACATTTCTTAACACACTATGAATGTCATTTTGTTTTTATTGTATTTGCTACACATTATATGAGAGGTGGCCGAAATTTTGGCTAGAAAATATGATTTTCGAAATTTTTGTTGCTTCCGTTGCGCTTCCGATCACCGTAACCGATCCCCTTTCAGGAACACCACATTTGGAAACCGGGATCCCTAGACTAGGATTGAGTCTAGTCTGAATTGTAGAATTGTAATTATGTTTCAGATTTGGATACATATTAATGTTACCTGATTACATGCTTTATATTTGTTTATATGATTGCATGTTTCGTTGATTTATACTGAGATTTATTCTCACCGGAGTTATCCGGCTGTTGTCTTGTCTGTATGTGTACATGACAACAGGTGGGACAGGATCAGGGTCCAGGAGATGAGGAGAGATCGTGATTAGAGTGGAGATTACGGACTTTGATTTTGATGTATAATAGGGTTTGAACACTTGACATTAGTTGTTAAACCTTAGTTTAGTTTGAATGCATGCAGTACAGGACTTGTATTGTATTTTATATAGTGAGATGTATATATGTTTGATTTCACTACGTTCCGCATTTTAAAAAAAAATAATTTAGACCCTGTTTTTAATTGATTAATTAGTCCCATTTATGATTAAGAACTTGATTAGCGTCCGGGTCCCCACACATAACTATTTACTCAGACCTCCAAATGACCTGAACTTTGGGGAGAAGCAAGAAAACACATAGGGCTACAACTTTGTAGTTTACCATTTTTTCAGATTATGAACGGAAGAGCCGTTTCTAGAGTGATCTTGAAGGATCCAGTGCGCAGAAGCAGAATAGGTGGCGCCCGAGCTGTAAGATTTTACCGCCCGAGCGCCGGTACTTTACAAGCTCACCAATTTTACAGAACATATGGCGCCCGAGCGGTAGAATATGACCGCCCGAACGCCGCCTTTCATACAAGAAGATAAGTTTCGAATTTATGAGCCATTGTATCAGTTCTTTCCCCTTTCCTTCACAGCAAGGCACGAAAGAAAAACTTAGAATCTTCCTCCAAAGCTCTCTTTCTTCATTTCCTTCATTGTTTTGAAGTGAGAACTTAGTTCTCCATCACAAGAGCATCATATAGGTGAAAGTTTTCTTCTCTTTTAGTTGTTCTATATGTAGAGGAGTGATTTTCACCTAGTATATACATAGTGATGGGTTTATTGATGTATTTGACAGTATAGGAGCGAGATTCACCATCTGAAACCAATGTTGTTAAGCTTGGACAGTAAGTTGGCATGTTCTTGAAGTAATACATGAGTAATATTATGAATTTCAAATGTTTCTCATTGTCTATTGATATATGTACATTGTTAGTATGTTTATTGATGAAAACATAGCACCATATTCCATTGTTATGTATTAAATATGTAAGAAACTCATGAATATTGATGACGGGTGCTATGTCATGAACAAGAAGATGAACATGAAAAGAAAAGGATTGATTTTACATGCTATAGAGCTTGTTGACATCATGGGTGGTTTTAAGTCCACCAAAGCTATTGGCCAATATATGTTCATGGGGCGTGGGGTTGCCAAAGGTTGCTCCCTGACGTCCAACACAGTAGTAGCTATATAATAAAGCAAGCACAGTAGTACAGGTCAACTAATGAAGCTCAAGTACAAAAATGAACATTGAATATATGCTACGGTATGACATGTTTTTAAGATTCATTGTTGTCACGACTTGATATGTATGTTCCTTCGATGCATATTGATACGTATAAGTGCCAACTTATTGAGTTTTATAAACTCACGTAGCTCATGTGTTACACGATCAGGTAGTGAAGAGACATAGGATGCCGGTTCGCCAATGGATGCTTGTGACGTGCCCTACCTCGACAAGAACCGGGACTTCTTATTGTATAGCTTCCGCATATGTATTGTAGTAAATTTTATATGAGGGTTTGAAACAAGTTCCATGTTATGTATGATGATACAAAGTATGTTGGTATATGAGAATATGTTTATAAATGTGTATGAATAGTATTGCTTGAGTTTTGGTGTATACAAAATATAGGGACATCATGCCAAAATTTTTATAAACCATCAAAGTGATGCCTCTTGTTTGATTTAATTCATACTATAGTTGTATCATTCAAACCTTATTTTGATTACAAGTATAAGTATCATTAATCATGTGAAGTATAGAGTAAGGGTGTGACAAAAACACAACCCAAACCGCGGTGAGATGCGTCACAATAAACAACAAAATCACCAATACCTGACGGAATAGTCAACACCGGAGCACTGGTCAATCTCTTATTCAATTCGAGAAAACTGGTCTCACATTCCTCAGACCAAACAAATGGAGCATTCTTCTGTGTCAAATGTGTAATCGGTTTGGCAATACTCGAAAAATCTTTAATAAATCGGCGATAATATCCTGCAAAACCCATGAAGCTGCGTATCTCTAGTACAGATGTCGGTCTCGGCCAAGAAATAACTGCCTCAACCTTACTGGGATCAACGGATATCCCGTCTTCGCTGGTGCATTCGTATTTAATCCCATAAATACCGCTGGTGCATTCGTCAAACCAAATGGCATGATAATAAATTCATAGTGTCCATACCTGATTCTGAATGTTGTCTTTGAGATATCAGAATCCCTGACTCTCAGTTGATGGTATTCAGATCTCAGATCGATCTTGGAATACACCGAAGAGCCCTGCAACTGATCAAATAAATCATCAATACGAGGCAAAGGATATTTATTCTTGACCGTTGCCTTGTTCAGTTGCCGCTAATCAATACAAAGTCTCATCGACCCATCCTTCTTCCTCACAAACAGTACTGGAGTGCCCCAAGGAGATACACTCGGTCTGATATACCCCTTGGCCAGTAAATCCTCCAACTGTTCTTTCAAATCTTTCAAC
Source organism: Primulina eburnea (assembly GCF_022965805.1). Lineage (NCBI taxonomy): Eukaryota > Viridiplantae > Streptophyta > Magnoliopsida > Lamiales > Gesneriaceae > Primulina > Primulina eburnea. The sequence continues at coordinate 21,272,285 of NC_133117.1, forward strand.
TCGATCGGTGACATCCTGTACGGAGCCCTCGAAATCGGAACTGTTCCTGGCATCAATTCAATGCTGAAGTCTATCTCTCGAATCGGAGGTAATCCAGAAATCTCATCTGGAAAGACATCAGCAAATTCACACACCAATGGAAAGTTCGCCAATGATGGGCTCGACTTAAGTAAATCAACTGAATATACCAGGAATCCATCCGCTCCTTCTGCAATAATCGAGTCATATTTATCGCAGATATCAAAGGAATTCTAGCTCGAGAACCCTTACCGTAAAATTTCCACTCCTCAGCCATCTCAGGTCTGAATCTCACTATCTTGTGGAAACAGTCAACTATAGCTCGGTACTTGGTCAACATATCAATACCGATAATGCAATCAAAATCAGATAAACCAAGCACAATACAGTCTAACTCAATCGTATGCCCATCGTACTGCAGTATACAAGCTTTCACAGACTTCACCGATATCAAACCGGTCCCTAACGGGGAAGAAACAGACACTACCGCAGACAATGACTCAATGGGTAATGCATGACTCAATGCAAACCTCTCAAAAATAAAAGTATGCGATGCACCAGTATCAATCAATACGTATGCAGGATAACCAGAAATAAAACAGTTACCTGCCACCACATCATCAGGTGCATCCTGTGCCTGTTCCTCGGTCAAAGCAAAAACTCGGGCCTGTTGTCTAGGAGGCTGGCTCACTGTCTGGCTTCCTCCTGGCCTCTGCTGTGACTGAGTAGACGGTGCTGGCTGAAAAGAATGAACAGCAGATGGTCGTCTACCTGTCTGATCCACTGATCCGAATGACTCAGCTGCCTGGGATCCCTGGGCACCTCTCTGTGGACACACTCGGGAAAAGTGTCCTTGTTGTTTGCAGATACGGCAGCTGTCAAACACTCCTCGGCACTGCTCAGTGGAATGCTTCCCTCCACAAGTATTGCAAATAGGTCCAGTATAGCTCTGGCTCTGTCGAGGACTCCCAGAGCTAGAAGAACTGCTCCCTGACTTCTTGAATTTCTTCCCTCTAGCTTTCAAGAAATCCTTCTTTCCGCCAGTGCTGCTGCCACCTTCGAATCGAGGAGGTGGTTGTTGTGGTCCCGGTGCTGGAAGCATAAACGAAGCTCCTCTCTGTCTCATCATACCGGCTTCGGCTCCCTTAGCTCTATTCAAGGCGTCGGTAAAATTGTTCAGTCTCTCAGTATTTACCAACGTAAATATTTCTGGATTTAGGCCATTAATAAATTGGTCAGCAACGGCCTCATCATGTTCCTCCACGTGTGGAACAAATCACAACAGTGAAGAGAACTTGGCCACATATTCCTCAATGTTAAGTTGGTCCTGTCTCAAATTAGCAAATTCGGCTCCCTTGTCCTTTCTGTAAGACACTGGAAAGAACCTCTGATAAAATTCAGTTTTAAACACATTCCAGGAAATAATCGTACCTCGGTGTTCCAATGCCTGTTTTGTTGTGATCCACCAGTTTTTAGCAACGTCGTGTAACTGGTGTCCAATCAATTTCACCCTCCGTTCGTCAGTATACTCTAAAGATTTGAACATCATCTCATATCGTCCAACCAACTCTCACACTCCGCAGCATTCTCCGTACCCCTCAAAGTCTGTGGATGGAAATACTGAAACCTTTTTAAATATGTCTCCATTGGAGTAGCTGTAACGTTCATTGGAGAATTGGACGTGCTACCCTGTTCTGGTACTCTTCTCGGAGGCATATCTGATAATTAAATGGATTCGTAACAAAATTATAGCAAATCAGTTTCAATCCTCCTCGGATCATCTTACAGCTGATCCATTCCAAATAATACACAATACCATATCAAAATCAGATATTTCAAGTAAACATGTATTAAAACAATAAATCAAGCTAGCAATCAAAAGCAGGAAAGAAAACCTCAATCTACCCCGCTCACTAGCTCCTATCTCAGTCTCAAAGATCTATCACTCTGATACCACTTGTTGTGGGGACCCGGACGCTAATCAATACTTAATCGTCATCAGGATCAATTTACTAATCAAGTAATTAGGGTCAAATTTTTTTTTTTTACGAAATGTAGTGAAATCAAACTAATATACAACTCAGTATAAAATAAAGAACAATGTGACACCTTTGACCTCTTTAAATAAAATACACAGCGGAAATTAAAATTTTCTTTAAAATATGGAAGGAGTTTCAAAATACATTTCTTTACACATCTTTACAACAAAATAAATACATGATCATTTAAATGACATAACAAAATACCAAACATCATTCCTATGATCATGCCAACATCTTCCTTCCAACGGTGTATGCATATGACCCTCTGTCCACAGTCAACGTCCCGGGCCTCCACTCTGATCTGCATCACATGAAATAACTGAAATGAGAATAAATCTCAGCAAGTGGAACTCTTACATAGCAATGAACATATACTCTCTAAAACATAGCTTTGAAATCATAAATACCATCAACTCTGAATCATAAACTCTGAACATGAATATTATAGCAATAGCATATAAATGAGATGGTATTTCTCTTTACTCTGGGGATTGATATCAATAGTATCTCTGCTCGGGGGTGCTCGTATCCCTATCGATATAAACCGATAACTCTGAGGGATATAAGCCTGTGGTCGTTGATCAACTAATTGCATGCAATCTCTGACTATGTATTTATCAATCCGAAAACATTTAAACTCTCTCTTGGCATTAATAACACTTTGAAACTCTATCTTTACTCTTGTATTCCCTTTGAACAATAGTTGAGACATCAATTGTCTCCAATAAACATAGCAATGGAATCAATAAATAACAATGAATCAATTGAAGGGAATATAATATTAAAACCTTTAAAACACAATACATATAACATCATGTGAGCAAAAGGGATGAATTTCCACTTACAAACCAATAGAACACCTCAATCAAAGCTCTTGAACACCACCTACAACAATAATCCATAAATAACACCAACATCAACTCTATATCCAAGAATCCAAGCTAAATAATCCATAAATCCACAAGAACAACAAACCCAAGTCAACTCTTAACTCAAAACCTTAAAAGAATCGCACCAAAAGCTTACCTTAGCTTCCTAGTACCAAGGAGAACCACGATCTCAAGTCGAAACGCAAATTAAACGCTTGAATCGAATATAGGAAGTGAAAGAAATGGATGAAAACCCTAAGAAATGGAGAGAAAATCGAAATGAAAATAAGAGAAAAGGGAAAGTATGGCCAACCACTCCCAAAAAGTAACTTAAAAACTCGGCCATACCTAGACCGCGGGTGCGCTGCCACAAGCACCGCGGGTGCGCCTAGCTCACGGCACAACACAAAATTCTGGAACACTCGGACCGCAGGTGCGGCGCTGCAGACACCGCGGGTGCGGTGCTCACCGCGGGTGCGGTGTTACCTCTACCGCGGGTGCTGTGATGCCACGGTTTACCAACATAAAATCTTGAACAGTCGACCGCGGGTGCACTCCTTGCACTACCGCGGGTGCACTATGGTCACGGCAATGATCAATACACAACCAACTAAAAATCGATCCGAAACTCTGAAATGAACAACCAACAACAACTAACACCTCAAGAACATAATAACCAATAATAATATGGCGCAAAACACAACTCTAAACATCTAATCACATAACCCAAATAACAAGCAAAGCTTAAACCGTACCGTACACCGGGCTCGGCTATTACAATCTCCCCTCCTTAGAGGAATTTCGTCCGCGAAATAGAAGTCACAGAACGAACAACTCAGGATACTTCTCTCTCATCTAATCCTCTTGTTCCCACGTAGCCTCTTCGATCAAATGATTCCTCCAAAGGACTTTAACAATGCCGATCTCTTTGTTTCTCAAAACTCTAACTCTGCGATCCAGAATCTTAATCGGAATCTCTTGGTACGTCAAATTCGGCGTCAAGTCCAATGGCTCGTGGTGAAGAACATGGGAAGGATTCGCAATATACTTCCTGAGCATCGATAAATGAAACACATTGTGAACTCTGTCAAGATCTGGCGGTAGGGCTAATCTGTAGGCTCGATCACCAACTCTGTCCAATATCTCAAATGGACCAATAAACCTCGGACTCAACTTACCCTTCTTGCCAAACCTCATCACACCCTTGAGAGGTGCTATCTTCAGAAACACATGATCGCCAACCTTGAACTGCAACGGCCTACGCCGAACATCTGCATAGCTCTTCTGTCTCGACTTCGCTGTCTTCATCCTCTCTCGGATCACAGCAACAACATCAGCAGTCTGCTGGACCAACTCTGGTCCTAACATCTTCCTCTCGCCAATCTCATCCCAATACAAGGGCGATCTGCACTTCCTGCCATAAAGTGCTTCATACGGTGCCATGCCAATCGTCGCCTAGTAACTGTTATTGTACGTGAACTCAACCAAAGGCAACTTAGAATCCCAGCTACCTGGATAATCAATAGTACAAGCTCTGAGCATATCCTCTAGAATCTGAATGACTCTCTCTGACTGAACGTCGCTCTGAGGATGATAAGCTGTACTAAACGCTAACCGTGAACCCATAGCTCTGTGCAAACTCTTCCAAAACTCTGAAGTAAACCTGGGGTCACGATCAGACACGATCGACACTGGAACACCATGAAGTCTAACAATCTCTGCTATGTAATCCTCGGCATACTGGTTCATGGAGTACGTCGTCTTGACTGGGAGAAAATGCGCTGACTTGGTCAATCGATCAACGATAACCCAAATAGAATTGAAACCTCTCTGCACTCTGGGAAGACCAGTCACGAAATCCATCGTAATATGCTCCCACTTCCACTGAGGAATCGGCAATGATAACAATGTCCCAGAAGGTCTCTGATGCTCGATCTTCACCTGCTGACAAGTAAGGCACTGAGAAATGAACAAAGCAACATCTTTCTTCATACCTGGCCACCAGTAGAGTCGACGAAGATCCTGATACATCTTCGTACTGCCTAGATGAATCGAATATGGCGCGGTATGAGCCTCTGTCAGAATGTCTCGCCGAATATCATCACCAATAGGAACACAAATACGACCTCTGAAGGTCACCAAACCATCACCATTCATCGCAAACTCTGAGTTACCTCTCTCCTCTGCTCTAGCTCTCAACTCTGTCAACTGAACATCGTCAGTCTGCTCTCTACGGATCCTGTCCGTCAATGTAGCCCGAATGACCAACGTTGAAAAGCGAGCAATAGTCCCCGGAACTACCAAAGCAATCTCCTCTCTCTACAAATCCATCAACAACGGCTTCTGAACCAAAGAACTCAAGGAAGAACTCGACTTACGGCTCAAAGCATCAGCCACAACGTTCGCCTTCCCTGGGTGATAACTGATCGTCACATCATAATCTTTGACAAGCTCTAACCACCTCCTCTGTCGCATATTGAGCTCTCTCTGAGAAAACAGATACTTCAAACTCTTGTGGTCCGTGAAAATCTCACACTTTTTTCCATACAAGTAATGTCTCCAGATTTTCAGAGCGAAAACCACAGCTGCCAGCTCTAAATCATGCGTCGGATAATTCCTCTCGTAATCCTTCTACTGGCGAGAAGCATAAGCAATGACCTTACCTCGCTGCATCAGCACTGCACCAAGGCCTTTCTTCGACGCATCTGTATAGACAACAAAATCCTCTGAACCACTAGGCAATGAAAGAACAGGAGCTGTCGTCAATCTATCCTTCAACTCTTGAAATGCACTCTGGCAATCAATTGACCACTCGAACTTCACAGTCTTCCTCGTCAGATTGGATAATGGAAGGGCAATCTTGGAAAAATCTGAAATGAAACGACGATAATAACCCGCCAAACCAAGGAAACTGCGTACCTCTGAGACAGTGGTAGGAATAGGCCACTTCTGAATCGCCTCTATCTTCATCGGATCAACTGCTAGACCATCCTTCGAAACGACATGGCCTAGAAAAGAAATATGATCCAACCAAAACTCGCACTTCTTCAACTTGGCATACAGCCTCCTCTCTCTCAACAACTGAAGAACAACTCTGAGATGCTCTGAATGAAGCTCTCTGGTCTTGGAATAGATCAAGATGTCGTCGATGAAGACAATGACGAAGCTATCCAAATAAAGCTTGAACACTCGGTTCATCAAGTCCATGAAAACTGAAGGGGCATTGGTCAGACCAAAAGACATCACGAGAAACTCATAGTGACCATACCTGGTCCTGAACGCCGTCTTAGGGATATCGAACTCCCTAACCTTCAACTGATAGTAGCCAGACCGAAGATCAATCTTCGAAAAGACAGTAGCACCATGAAGTTGATCAAACAAATCATCAATCCGTGGCAACGGATACTTATTCTTGACAGTCACTTTGTTAAGCTCTCGGTAGTCGATACACAGCCGCAACGACCCATCTTTCTTCTTAACAAATAGAACCGGAGCTCCCCAAGGTGAAGAACTCGGACGAATGAAACCTTTGTCCAATAGATCCTAAAACTGCGACTTCAACTCTTTCATCTCAGTAGGAGCCATCCTATACGGAGCCTTAGAAATAGGAACCGTACCTGGAGCTAAATCAATAACGAACTAAACATCTCTGTCCGGCGGCAAACCCGGAACATCATCCTCAAACACATCGGCAAACTACCTCACAACATCAATATCATCAATATTCAACTTAACCATACCATCCACATCCACAATAGAAGCAAGAAACCCATCGCAACCTCTACATAGCAATCTCTCAGCCTCAAGACATGAAATAAAAGGAAGGACCAGCGAAGTACCTGCACTGGCGAGCATACCTCCCTTAAAGCTATCATCTGCAAAGGTCACCGTCTTAGCAACGCAATCAATAACAGCACGATAGGTCGAAAGCCAATCCATGCCAAGAATAACATCAAAGGCAACCATCGGGATCACAATCAAATCAGCAAAGACCTCTCTATCAACAATACAAACAGGGCATGCATACACAATAGATGTCGGGCACAACATGTCCCCCGAAGGCAAAACAACATTAAGCTGGAGGGGAAGAATAAAAGGAACTATACCCAACGATCTCAAAAACAATTCAGACATAAAAGAATGAGTAGCACCAGTATCAATCAAAGTCGTAGCTACTCTGCCTGAAATCAAAATAGCACTAGAGATCACAGAAGAATCATGATTAATACCTTCCTTGGTCATCGTAAAGATGCGACCCTGAACCTTCTCTTGGCTAGCTCCTCTTGGACAATCTCGGGCAATGTGGCCTGCCGTGCCACAACGATAACAAGAATGAGTGCCAAATCTGCACTCTCCCCTATGAAGTCTCCCGCACTTAGGACATAATGGCTTCTCGGGATCAGATGGAACAACTGGAACTGTCGGTGGTCTAGGACTCGAATCCATCTTGCCTTTCCCCTTGAATCGATCTCTGCCTCTCTGATTCGAACTCTGGCCCCTCTGAGCAATGGCCTGGTGTCTCGCTTGCCTCTCCCGGGCAATGTCCTTCTCGTCCTGCTCGGCAAACAAAGCTTTGGACACGATCTCCTTGAAAGTAACAGCCTTGGACATGTTGATATCTCTACGAAAATCTGCTCTAAGGCCTCGAATGAAATGAGCGCCTTTATCTCTGTCGTTGGAAGCAATGTACGGGGCAAATAAGCAACCCTCCTCAAACTTCAGGATATACTCACCAACATCCATGCCCCCCTGTCGAAGCTCCAAGAACTCCGTAACCTTCCTCGCTCGAAGTGCGTCGGGGAAATACTTGTCATAGAACAAATCTGTAAACTCTGACCACTTCAATGTCGAAACATCAACGCCAACCTTGGTCGCATTCCACCATATGCGAGCAGCTTTAACCAACATGAATACAGCACAGCTGATACGGTCTCTGTCCTCGTAGTGGAGATGATCGAAGATCGCCTCTAAAGCCTTGATCCACTCTACAGCAACTAAAGGATCGGTGCTCCCTGAAAATTTTGGCGGATCCATCCTCTTGAAAGCAGAAAATATGGCATCAGTGCCAACAGCCTGAGCAACTTGCCCTCTCGCTTGACCTCTGCCCTGACCTGCTCCTTGCAATCGGAGTAACTGCTGGATCTGCTCACTATGGACTTTGGCCTGCTCTTTAAGCAACTTGCCGAACTCGTCGACAACTCTCGAGGAAGAACTATCCTCACCCTCTACTGCTTTCCTCTTAGGTGGCATCCTCTACTCTACAATGTGCTCACAAAAGACATATCAATATATAACAATGGATAGATGCAAGAAAACATACCCGGACAGTTGAAAGTAGACGAAGTCATATGCATTGGTCCGAAGAACCTGGCTCTGATACCACTAAATGTGACACCTCTGACCTCTTTAAATAAAATACACAGCGGAAATTAAAATTTTCTTTAAAATATGAAAGGAGTTTCAAAATACATTTCTTTACACATCTTTACAACAAAATAAATACATGATCATTTAAATGACATAACAAAATACAAAACATCATTCCTATGATCACGCCAACATCTTCCTTCCAACGGTGTATGCATATGACCCCCTGTCCACAGTCAACGTCCCGGGCCTCCACTCTGATCTGCATCACATGAAATAACTGAAATGAGAATAAATCTCAGCAAGTGGAACTCTTACATAGCAATGAACATATACTCTGTAAAACATAGCTTTGAAATCATAAATACCATCAACTCTGAATCATAAACTCTGAACATGAATATTATAGCAATAGCATATAAATGAGATGGTATTTCTCTTTACTCTGGGGATTGATATCAATAGTATCTCTGCTCGGGGGTGCTCGTATCCCTATCGATATAAACCGATAACTCTGAGGGATATAAGCTTGTGGTCGTTGATCAACTAATTGCATGCAATCTTTGACTATGTATTTATCAATCCGAAAACATTTAAACTCTCTCTTTGCATTAATAACACTTTGAAACTCTATCTTTACTCTTGTATTCCCTTTGAACAGTAGTTGAGACATCAATTGTCTCCAATAAACATAGCAATGGAATCAATACATAACAATGAATCAATTGAAGGGAATATCATATTAAAACCTTTAAAACACAATACATATAACATCATGTGAGCAAAAGGAATGAATTTTCACTTATAAACCAATAGAACACCTCAATCAAAGCTCTTGAACACCACCTACAACAATAATCCATAAATAACACCAACATCAACTCTATATCCAAGAATCCAAGCTAAATAATCCATAAATCCACAAGAACAACAAACCCAAGTCAACTCTTAACTCAAAACCTTAAAAGAATCGCACCAAGCTTACCTTAGCTTCCTAGTACCAAGGAGAACCACGATCTCAAGTCGAAACGCAAATTAAACGCTTGAATCGAAGATAGGAAGTGAAAGAAATGGATGAAAACCCTAAGAAATGGAGAGAAAATCGAAATGAAAAGAAGAGAAAAGGGAAAGTATGGCCAACCACTCCCAAAAAGTAACTTAAGAACTCGGCCATACCTAGACCGCGGGTGCGCTGCCACAAGCACCGCGGGTGCGCCTAGCTCACGGCACAACACAAAATTCTGGAACACTCGGACCGCAGGTGCGGCGCTGCAGACACCGCGGGTGCGGTGTTACCTCTACCGCGGGTGCGGTGATGCCACGGCTTACCAACATAAAATCTTGAACAGTCGACCGTGGGTGCACTCCTTGCACTACCGCGGGTGCACTATGGTCACGGCAATGATCAATACACAACCAACTAAAAATCGATCCGAAACTCTGAAACGAACAACCAACATCAACTAACACCTCAAGAACATAATAACCAATAATACTATGGCCCAAAACACAACTCTAAACATCTAATCACATAACCCAAATAACAATCAAAGCTTAAACCGTACCGTACACCGAGCTCGGTTATTACATACAAGTCCTGTACTGTCTACAAATCCGTAAAAACTAAGGTTCAACATCTAATTATCAAGTGCCAAAATCCTATATACATCAAAGTCCGAAGTCTCCACTCTATCACGATCTCTCCTCATCTCCTGGACCCTGATCCTGTCCCACCTGTTGTCATGTACACATACAAACAAGACAACAGCCGGATAATTCCAGTGAGAATATAATCTCAGTATAAATCAACGAAACGTGCAATCATATGATAAACATAAAAGCATGGATAGATAACAGCAATATGTATCAAAAGCTGAAACATAATGAATATCAAACTGTCGACAATGCTCGTGATTCCACGACTCATACTAGACTCAATCCTAGTCTAGGGATCCCGGTTTCCAGATGTGGTATTCCTATATCGACCAACAGTAATAGAAAAGACTCCAGTTCTATCCACGTCGATATAACCAAACATCCAGTGTCCTGACCTAACCGTCATGGACTGTGGTCCTATCACCAATACACTATCGATATAACAAAACATCCATTGTCCTGACCTAACCTTCATGGACTGTGGTCCAATCACCAATACACTATCTTGTGACATAGTGCAATGTGCCCGTGGCCATCCCGCCACTTTCAGGTACTTCTGTCACAAGATTAGTCGTCTAATGCATGCTCCTATAACTCCATAGAACAGGAATTTAATCAAATCAATAATCACAATAATAAAACATAATAATAAGTATGTGATTTAGGGAAACTCAAGTACATCCTACTTGAGTCGATGTCCCAATACCACATTGATTTATACCTTTTGTGACACCTTGACCCGTTACAATTAAAATACAGCGGAATTTAAAATTTTCTATTGAAATATGGAAGGATTACAATTACATACCATAAAATCATTTACAAAATGTTTGCAACCAAAATAAATACATGATCATTCAAATGACATAACAAAAACACAAAATATCATTCCTATGATCATGTCCAAAATGCCATCCTTCCAACTTCGTATGCATATGACTTCGGGCCACAATCACTGTCCTGGTCCGTCGCTCTTAGCTGCATCACATGAAATAACTGAAATGAGTATAAAACTCAGCAAGTGGAACTCTTACATAGCAATGAACATAGCTTACTCTGTAAAACATAGCTTTAAAACATTGAATACCATCAATCTATGAATCATAAATAACATAGAAATAACAATAACAATGAGATGGTATTTCTCTTTTCTCTGATATGGATTGATATCAATAGTAACTCTGTCTGTGGTGCTCGTATCCCATCGATATAAATCGACAACTCTGAGGGATATAAGCCTATGGTCGTTGATCAACTAATTGCATGCAATCTCTGACTATGTATCTATCAATCCATAAAACATTTGAATCATCTCTCTTTGACATTTATCAAACACTTTGGAAACTATACTCTTTGTATTCCTTTTTCAATACAATTGAGACATACAATGCCTCCAATAGATATACAAGTGAATCAATACATAATTATGAAGCCAATGAAGGGAATAACACATTAAAATCTTTGAAACACAATACATATATAATCATGTGAGCACAAAGGATGAAATTCTACTTACAAACCACAAGAACACCTCCACTAATCACTTGGTTGAAATCCTACAACAATAATCCATAAATAGAACCATCATCAACTCAATATCCAAGAACCCAAGTCAAATAATCCATACTTCCAACAAATACAACAAACCCACATTATCTCTTCTCCAAAACCATGAAATAATACAACCAAAAGCTTACCTTAGCTTCCTAGAGCAACCAAGAACTTCGATCTCTACTCAAAAATCCAACTAGAAGCTTGAATCAAAGATGGGAAGTGAAAGAAATGAGGGAAAACCCTTGTTTTCCAAGAGAAAATTGAGAATGGAGAAGAAGGAAAAGGGAAAAAGTGAAGTCAACTCATCCAAAAAGCACTTTAAAATCTCGACCATACCTCTACTGTTCATCACCGCGAGTGCGCTGAGCTCACGGAACTCCAACAAAAATCCATGCTCGACGACCGCGGGTGCGGTCCTGCAATTACCCGGGTGCGGTCTACACCGCGGGTGCGGTGAATCCACGGCAAAACCAACAAAATCCAAGAATTACGACCGCGGGTGCGGTCCTTACACTGAGCGCGGGTGCGGTCTGGTCACGGCCAAGACAAAATCTAAGGCAACTAAAATCGAACCAAAACACTGAAACAACGCAACTGTCATCAACTAACAATATCAACCACACCTCAAGACAAAATAACCAACAATACTATGGCCCATAATCACAGTTCTTAACATCACAACTAAACTTAAACTTAATCAATAAATCTATAACATACAAAAACTTAAACCGTACCGTTCACCAGGCTCAGCTATTACAATCTCCCCTCCTTAGAGGAATTTCGTCCTCGAAATTTACGTCACTGCACGAACAACTCAGAATACTTCTCTCTCATCTCATCCTCCGGTTCCCACGTAGCCTCTTCTATCAAATGGTTCCTCCAAAGAACTTTAACGATGCCGATCTCTTTGTTCCTCAAAACTTTAACTTTGCGGTCCAGAATCTAAACCGGAATCTCTTGGTAAATCAAATTCGGCGTCAAATCTAATGGCTCGTGGCGAAGAACATGGGAAGGATTCGCAATATACTTCCTGAGCATCGATACGTGAAAAACATTATGGACTCTATCAAGATCTGGCGGTAGGGCTAACCTGTAGGCTCGATCACCAACTCTGTCCAATATCTCGAATGGACCAATAAACCTCGGACTCAACTTACCCTTCTTGCCAAATCGCATCACACCCTTGAGAGGTGCTATCTTCAGGAACACGTGATCGCCAACCTCAAACTGCAAAGGTCTACAACGAACGTCTGCATAACTCTTCTTTCTCGACTGCACAGTCTTCATCCTCTCACGAATAACAGCAACAACACCGGCTGTCTGTTGAACCAACTCTGGTCCCAACATCTTCCTCTCACCAACCTCATCCCAATACAAGGGAGACCTACACTTCCTGCCATAAAGTGCTTCGTACGGTGCCATCCCAATCTTCGCTTGGTAACTGTTGTTGTACGTGAACTCCACAAGAGGCAATTTAGAATCCCAGCTACCAGAATAATCAATAGTACAAGCTCTAAGCATATCCTCAAGAATCTGAATGACTCTCTCTGACTGACCGTCGCTCTGAGGGTGATAAGCTGTACTGAACGCTAACCGTGAACCCATAGCTCTGTGCAAACTCTTCCATAACTTTGAGGTAAATCTAGGGTCACGATCAGACACAATCGACACAGGGACACCATGAAGTCTAACAATCTCTGCTATGTAATCCTCGGCATACTGGTTCATGGAATACGGCGTCTTGACTGGAAGAAAGTGCGCTGACTTGGTCAATCGATCGACAATAACCCAAATGGAATTGAAACCCTTCTGCGTCCTGGGAAGACCAGTCACGAAATCCATCGTAATATGCTCCCACTTCCACTGAGGAATCGGCAAAGATAGCAATGTCCAAGCAGGTCTCTGATGCTCAATCTTCACCTGCTGACAAGTTAGGCACTGAGAAATGAACATGGCAATATCTTTCTTCAGACCTGGCCACCAGTAGAGTCTACGAAGATCCTGATACATTTTGGTGCTGCCTGGATGTATCGAATATGGCGCGTATGAGCCTCTGTCAAGACGTCTCTCCGAATATCATCACTAGCGGGAACACAAATACGGCCTCTGAAAGTCACCAAACCATCACCATTCATCGCAAACTCTTAGTTACCCCTCTCCTCTGCTCTAGCTCTCAACTCTAACAACTGCAAATCAGTAGCCTGCTCTCTACGGATCCTGTCCGTCAATGTAGTCCGAATGACCAACGCTAATAGACGAGCAATGGTCCCCGGAACGACCAAATCAATCTCCTCTCTCTGCAAGTCCATCAACAATGGCCTCTGAATCAAAGAACTCAAAGAAGAACTCGACTTACGGCTCAAAGCATCCGCCATAACATTCGCTTTCCCCAGGTGGTAACTAATCGTCACATCATAATCTTTAACAAGCTCTAACCACCGTCTCTGCCGCATATTGAGTTCTTTCTGAGAAAACAGATACTTCAAACTCTTGTGGTCCGTGAAGATCTCACACTTTTCGCCATACAAATAATGTCATCTTCAGGGCAAAAACCACAGCTGCTAGCTCCAAATCGTGCGTCGGATAATTCTTCTCATAGTCTTTCAACTGGCGAGAAGCATAGGCGATAACCTTACCTCGCTGCATCAGCACTGCACCAAGGCCTTTCTTAGACGCATCGGTATAGACAACAAAATCCTCTGAACCACAGGGCAAAGAAAGAATAGGAGCTGTCGTCAACTTATCCTTCAACTCTTGGAATGAACTTTGGCAATCAATGGACCACTCGAACTTCACAGTATTCCTCGTCAGATTGGTCAATGGCAAGGCAATCTTGGAGAAATCTGAAATGAAACGACGATAATAACCCGCCAAACCAAGGAAACTGCGTACCTCAGAAACAGTAGTAGGAATAGGCCACTTCTGAACTACCTCTATCTTCACTGGATCAACAGCTATGCCATCCTTCGAAACAACATGGCCTAGAAAAGAAATCCGATCCAACCAAAATTCACACTTCTTCAACTTGGCAAACAACCTCTTCTCTCTCAATATCTGGAGAACAACTCTAAGATGCTCTGCATGAAGCTCTCTGGTCTTGGAATAGATTAAGATGTCATCGATGAAAACAATGACAAAGCTATCCAAATAAGGCTTGAACACACGGTTCATCAAGTCCATGAAAACTAAAGGAGCATTGGTTAGACCAAAAGACATCACAAGAAACTCATAATGACCATACCTGGTCCGGAACGCTGTCTTAAGGATATCACACTCCCTAACCTTCAACTGATAGTAGCCAGACCGAAGATCAATCTTCGAAAATACAGTAGCACCATGAAGCTGATCAAACAAATCATCTATCCGTGGCAACGGATACTTATTCTTGACAGTCACTTTGTTGAGCTCCCTATAGTCTATATACAGCCGCAACGACCCATCTTTCTTCTTGACAAACAGAACCGGAGCTCCCCAAGGCGAAGAACTCGGACGAATAAAACCCTTGTCCAAAAGATCCTGCAACTGCATGTAGTATCCCGATTCCTAATTTGAGTTAATTATTGGATTAATTATTTTCGGTGGGATCGGAAGGACCGAACCGGGTTCGGATCGTCCGATCATGGTTCGGATCGTCCGAGCCAGATGTCGGATCGTCCGAGCCAGGTGGCTGGACCCGTGGCAGACATGCAGAATTCGGATCGTCCGAGCAAGGGTTCGGATCGTCCGAGATAGGTGGCTGGACACGTAGAACGCATGCAAGGTTCGGATCGTCCGAAGTGGGTTCGGATCGTCCGAAGTGTACCGGATCGGAGCTTCCGAAGTGGATCGGATCGTCCGAACATTGGCTATAAATAGAGGCGCGAGGCTTCATTTCTTACTCGCCATTTCAGAGCGTTCCAGAGCGTTTTAGTCGTTTCTGAGAGGTTTCTAGTCTTTCCCGAGGTTCAGGCACTAGCAGGGAGCTACTGGCTTTGTAGCGGAGCTGTGCTCTAGTTGGGAGCTAGCGGCATCAGCGGGCTAGCGACGGACGAAGGTTTGGAATTGTATCATTATTATTTCAGGATTATCTAGTTAAGTCTGGTAGATAAGTTTTAGTGATGGTTTTCACTTGATGAATAGGCTTGGAATAGACCTGTTTGTCTGGTTTTCCAGTGGATTAGGATTGCAGTGATAGAGGTACGAAAGTACTATCCGAGATATCCTGGTCGAGTATACATTCTTATATGTGTTGCATGATTATGTGGTGCATTGATATATGTCATATGATGCATGCTATTATGTCACGCTGTATGATGCATGTTGCATTTCATGTTGAGCCGTATCTCCTTCGAGATAGCCTTTACTGTTGAGCTGTATCTCTTTCGAGATAAGCTATATCTTGTGGGGCCGCTCAGCCCTGTCTTGTCTTGTGGACGCATGGACACCGAGAGTACACAGTGGCCGACGGGTCGGGAGGGCTTCGGTGATCCGGGACATTTTTGGTCCACGTCTGTTCTTGTAGTGGATGCAGTGACCCAGAGGAGTACCGCGCGGCACTATCCACTTGGCGCCTCTAGACTGGGCATATTGAGATCCTTTGTTACTCCTGTTTCTTGACTACCCTGGTATCATATCATAGCATGTGCATTTCATATAGGTTTGTATACTCATGCTTTTGTACTGGGCGTTCTTATCGCTCATGTCCTCGGTTTTGTTTATCTTGGACACCCCATTCCCACGGGGCAGGCCTCAGGTTGGACAGCTCAGGAGGAGGAGGAGGAGGACGTTGAGTAGCTGGTTGGTTTAGTTCTTCGGTATCTTTTTGATTCGTTATGGTTGTACCGTATATTTCATTTTTAGTTGAGTTGTCCTGGATTTTCGATTGGGTTGTATAACTATCTTTTGGTGACAGTTTTCCGCCTTTATTTCTGATTGTTTTTAATTAAGTTAATCGCATGCTTATTTCTTGATTAGTAGGTGATTCTGGAACGGGTCACTACATTTATGGTATCAGAGCATGCATATGATTTTGGGATATAGATTCTGTTGACCATTTTACCATTTTCCCCATTCTATCTTGTAGCGATGGCTGACCACTTTGGTGATGAGAGTAGTCAGGGAAGTGTAGGTCGTTGGGGTGACCAGGACGATCGTAGGCGTCATCGTGAACATCGTCATCGTCGGGATGGTCCTAGGCGTTTTGATTTGCACCGTTTCATTCAGATGGGGCCTAAGCCTTTAGTCGGCGGTGAGACTCCCGATGATGCTGAGGATTGGTTAGAGCGCATGGAGAGCTGTTTCCGTGCATTCCAGTGCACCGAGGAGCAGAAGATAGAGACCCTTAGTTTTCTTCTCGAGGGTCGTGCGCGTAAGTGGTGGCGATCGACTTCTGCGCCGATAGTTCAGTCCCAGGGTAGGGTGACTTGGGCCGATTTCCGTGCGGCTTTCATGCAGCTATACTTTCCTCCAGCCCTTCGCCAGGCAAAGACGATTGAGCTCCTGAACCTTAAGCAGGGTAGTATGTCTGTTGATGAATATCAGCAGAAGTTCTTCGAGTTGTTACCCTTTGCTCCTCATATCAGTGGCAGTTCTGAGGCCAAGTATGACCATTTCCTTCAGGGTCTTAACCAGGAGATCTTTGATCGAGTCACTGTCTGTGATAATCCTACTTCGTATGATGGATTAGTGAACCGGTGTCGCCAGGCCGAGATCAGTCTTCAGCGTGGTAGGTCTATTCTTTCTTCTAGACCTTCGTATACTTTGAGCCCTCGATCTCAGTCGTTCAAGAAATCTGGTTCTTCTTCTTCTGGATCTGGATCACGGTCTAGCGGTGTTTTTCGCTTTGGTAAGAAGAAGGATGCTTGTGTGCATTGTGGGAAGAACCATCCATCGGAGCAATGCCGATCAGCCGCGGGAGCTTGTTTTCAGTGCGGAGAGATGGGGCATATCAAGAAGAATTGTCCTCAGTTGCGAGGTGGAGCAGGATCTGGTTCCGGATCTCAGGCGACTGTTCAGCAGAGGAGGCAGGGTCAGGTAGTGGGTAGTTCGAATCTTCGACCTCGTGCCCAAGGTCAGGTTTTTGCGCTGAACCAGGATCAGGCTGCAGATGAGACAGAGAGAGTCATAGCAGGTACTTTTCGTTTATGCGGTATTCCTTCTTTTGTTCTTATTGATACCGGAGCATCACATTCATTCATCTCTGCACGATTTGTTAAGCGTCATAAGTTACCGTATGTTTCTCTAGACGTCATTCTTTCCGTTTCTACCCCGATGGGTCATTCGGTGTTAGCTAAGCGTCTAGTGATGGGTTGTCCCTTAGATTTTGAGGGTAACGAATTGATTGCGAATCTTATGATCCTGGAGATGGAAGATTTTGATTGTATTCTAGGTATAGACCTATTGACTACCTACCGAGCTACCGTGGATTGTTACCAGAAGCTTGTTCAGTTTCGTACGACTGAGAGCTCTAGTTGGTTTTCTATGGTGAGGGAGCGCGACCTCCGATGCCAGTGGTATCTGCTCTGAAAGCCTGTCGTGCTTTAGAGTCGGGCGGGGAAGGCTACCTCATCTATGCGATTGATTCCTCCACAGGTAGTGTTGGTATAGATGATATTCCAGTGGTTTGTGAATTTCCTGATGTTTTTCCAGATGAGATTCCTGGTTTTCCTCCGGTTAGAGAGGTGGAATTTGGCATCGAGTTAATGCCAGGGACTGCACCGATTTCTCGTGCCCCCTATCGTCTGGCTCCGTCAGAGATGAGAGAATTGAAGCAGCAATTGCAGGAACTTCTTGATAAAGGTTATATTCGCCCGAGTGTTTCACCTTGGGGAGCTCCAGTCTTGTTTGTCAAGAAAAAGGATGGATCGATGCGATTGTGTATTGATTATCGCCAGCTGAATCGTGTGACGATCAAAAACAAGTATCCATTACCTCGTATCGATGACTTGTTCGATCAGCTTCAGGGTACCTCTGTTTACTCCAAGATTGACTTGCGATCAGGTTATCATCAGATGAGAGTCAGAGATGATGATATTTCCAAGACTGCATTTCGTACTCGATATGGGCATTACGAGTTTCTAGTTATGCCATTCGGATTGACGAATGCGCCAGCGGTGTTCATGGATCTAATGAACCGAGTCTTTCGTGATTTTCTGGATCAGTTTGTTGTGGTTTTCATCGATGATATCTTGATTTATTCTCACAGTGTGGAAGAGCATATCCAGCACTTGAGGATTGTGTTGCAGATTCTTCGCGAGAAGCAATTGTATGCTAAGCTGAGTAAGTGCGAGTTCTGGATTGATCGTGTAGTATTCCTTGGTCATGTGATTTCCAAGGAAGGAATTTCTGTGGATCCCAGCAAGATTGAGGCAGTGCTGAATTGGTCACGTCCGACGACAGTGGCCGAGATCCGAAGTTTTCTAGGTCTGGCAGGGTATTATCGTCGCTTCATCGGGAATTTCTCTCAGATTGCTAGACCATTGACGCAGCTTACTCGGAAGGATGTTCCATTTGAGTGGTCATCTGAGTGCGAAGATAGTTTCAGAGAGCTTCGTCGACTTCTGACTTCTGCACCTGTTTTGGCGTTACCATCAGGATCTGATGGTTTCAGTGTTTACACCGATGCCTCTTTTCAAGGCTTAGGGTGTGTGTTGACGCAGAATGGTCATGTGATCGCTTACGCATCCAGGCAGTTAAAACCTCACGAGGAGAAGTACCCTATTCATGATCTAGAATTAGCTGCTATTGTGTTTGCGCTAAAAATCTGGCGTCATTATTTGTACGGGGTTAAGTTTGAAATCTTTACTGATCATAAGAGTCTGAAGTATCTGTTCACTCAGGCTGAGTTGAATATGAGACAACGTCGTTGGATGGATCTACTGAAAGATTATGACTGCGAGATCAAGTACTATCCAGGTTCTGCGAATCTCACAGCCGATGCTCTTAGTCGCAAGGTGAGAGCCTCTGCACTTCAGACCAGTGCTATGATTAGTACTATCCAGGATTGTTGTTCGTTGGGATTTAATTTCAAACATCGGAAAGGTATGGAGAGCATTCGTGTTGCTACCATTTTATCTGAGCCAATTTTGTTCGCTCGGATTCGAGATGCTCAGATGTCTGATCTCAAGACTCAGAGATTAGCTCGGTTGGCTGGTGGAGATAGTAATTTCCATTATCAGTCTAATGGTCTTCTGTGTTTGTCTAATCGGGTTGTAGTACCAGAGGATGATACTTTGAGGGAGGAGATCTTATCTCATGCTCATCGAAGCAAGCTGAGTATTCATCCAGGAAGCAACAAGATGTATAAAGATTTGAGGACACGATTTTGGTGGAAAGGGATGAAGCGCAGCATTTATCAGTTTGTCTCCAAGTGTCTGGTTTGTCAGCAGGTTAAGGCAGAGCACCGTCGACCGGGAGGGTTATTGTTGAACTTACCTATCCCTGAATGGAAGTGGGAGCATATCGCGATGGACTTTATTACTCACTTGCCATTATCGTCAAGGAACAGTGATGCTATTTGGGTAGTGGTGGATCGACTCACCAAGTCTGCTCATTTTCTGCCTTACAACCGGGATTTCACTTTCGATCGTATGGCTCGATTATATATTCAAGAGATTTTACGTTTGCATGGAGTGCCAGTCAGTATTGTTAGTGACAGAGATCCTCGTTTTACCTCACGATTTTGGGGTAGTTTCCAGTCAGCATTGGGCACTTCACTAAGTTTGAGTACGGCTTATCATCCAGAGACCGACGGTCAGACAGAGAGGACTATCCGTACACTTGAGGATATGATGCGAGCTTGTGTTATGGATTTCGGACCCGCTTGGCAGGATCATTTGCCTTTGATTGAGTTCGCGTACAACAACAGCTATCATCGTAGTATTGGTATGGCACCATTTGAGGCGTTGTATGGGCGACGTTGTCGTACTCCATTAATCTGGGACGAAGTTGGGGAACGACATGTTGAGGAACCGGAGTTAGTCCAGCAGGCTATTGATAAGGTTGCAGTAATCAAGAAACGGATTAAGATCGCTCAGGATCGACAGGCTAGTTATGCGAACACCAAGCGGCGACCTCTTTATTTTCAGCCAGGTGAGAAAGTGTTTCTCCGAGTTTCGCCTTTTCGCAGGATGTTGAGATTTGGTCTCAAGGGTAAGCTGTCTCCGAGATTTATTGGTCCATTTGAAATATTGGAAAGCGTGGGAGATTTGGCTTACAGACTTGCATTGCCGCCATACCTATCAAGTATTCATGATGTATTCCACGTATCTTTGTTGAGACGATACGTAGCAGATGAGTCTCACATCTTGCATCCCTCTGAAGTTCAACTAAATTCGGATTTGTCTTACGTGGAACGACCAGTGCGGATTCTCGATCGCAAAGACAAGGTATTGCGGAATAAGATCATTCCTCTTGTCTTAGTTCAGTGGCAGCGCAGAGGCACTGAAGAAGCCACTTGGGAGCTAGAGAGTCGTATGCGTTCGGAGCATCCAGAGCTCTTTTGAGTTGTACTGTAATTGTACTATGGATGTGTGTGTGTTTTCCGCTGTAATCCAAAGATCAGTTGTGTTCAACAACAATTGAGATATAATAACAATGTTGTTACTCCTTTTTGTTCATCCTATAAACCTGATTTCGAGGACGAAATCTTTTTAAGGGGGGAGAATGTAGTATCCCGATTCCTAATTTGAGTTAATTATTGGATTAATTATTTTCGGTGGGATCGGAAGGACCGAACCGGGTTCGGATCGTCCGATCATGGTTCGGATCGTCCGAGCCAGATGTCGGATCGTCCGAGCCAGGTGGCTGGACCCGTGGCAGACATGCAGAATTCGGATCGTCCGAGCAAGGGTTCGGATCGTCCGAGACAGGTGGCTGGACACGTAGAACGCATGCAAGGTTCGGATCGTCCGAAGTGGGTTCGGATCGTCCGAAGTGGGTTCGGATCGTCCGAAGTGTACCGGATCGGAGCTTCCGAAGTGGATCGGATCGTCCGAACATTGGCTATAAATAGAGGCGCGAGGCTTCATTTCTTACTCGCCATTTCAGAGCGTTCCAGAGCGTTTTAGTCGTTTCTGAGAGGTTTCTAGTCTTTCCCGAGGTTCAGGCACTAGCAGGGAGCTACTGGCTTTGTAGCGGAGCTGTGCTCTAGTTGGGAGCTAGCGGCATCAGCGGGCTAGCGACGGACGAAGGTTTGGAATTGTATCATTATTATTTCAGGATTATCTAGTTAAGTCTGGTAGATAAGTTTTAGTGATGGTTTTCACTTGATGAATAGGCTTGGAATAGACCTGTTTGTCTGGTTTTCCAGTGGATTAGGATTGCAGTGATAGAGGTACGAAAGTACTATCCGAGATATCCTGGTCGAGTATACATTCTTATATGTGTTGCATGATTATGTGGTGCATTGATATATGTCATATGATGCATGCTATTATGTCACGCTGTATGATGCATGTTGCATTTCATGTTGAGCCGTATCTCCTTCGAGATAGCCTTTACTGTTGAGCTGTATCTCTTTCGAGATAAGCTATATCTTGTGGGGCCGCTCAGCCCTGTCTTGTCTTGTGGACGCATGGACACCGAGAGTACACAGTGGCCGACGGGTCGGGAGGGCTTCGGTGATCCGGGACATTTTTGGTCCACGTCTGTTCTTGTAGTGGATGCAGTGACCCAGAGGAGTACCGCGCGGCACTATCCACTTGGCGCCTCTAGACTGAGCATATTGAGATCCTTTGTTACTCCTGTTTCTTGACTACCCTGGTATCATATCATAGCATGTGCATTTCATATAGGTTTGTATACTCATGCTTTTGTACTGGGCGTTCTTATCGCTCATGTCCTCGGTTTTGTTTATCTTGGACACCCCATTCCCACGGGGCAGGCCTCAGGTTGGACAGCTCAGGAGGAGGAGGAGGAGGACGTTGAGTAGCTGGTTGGTTTAGTTCTTCGGTATCTTTTTGATTCGTTATGGTTGTACCGTATATTTCATTTTTAGTTGAGTTGTCCTGGATTTTCGATTGGGTTGTATAACTATCTTTTGGTGACAGTTTTCCGCCTTTATTTCTGATTGTTTTTAAGTAAGTTAATCGCATGCTTAGTTCTTGATTAGTAGGTGATTCTGGAACGGGTCACTA
This sequence comes from Primulina eburnea, assembly GCF_022965805.1. Taxonomy (NCBI): domain Eukaryota; kingdom Viridiplantae; phylum Streptophyta; class Magnoliopsida; order Lamiales; family Gesneriaceae; genus Primulina; species Primulina eburnea. The sequence continues at coordinate 21,294,905 of NC_133117.1, forward strand.
CACTGCATCTTCAACTCCTTCATCTCGGTAGGGGCCATCCTATACGGAGCCTTAGAAATAGGAACCGTACCTGGAGCTAGATCAATCACAAACTCAACATCTCTATCCGGCGGCAAACCCGGCACATCATCCTCAAACACATCAGAAAACTCCCTCACCACATCGATATCATCAATGTTCAACTTAATCATTCTATCCACATCCACAATCGAAGCCAGAAATACATCACAACCTCTACACATCAACTTCTCAGCCTCAAGACAAGAAATAAAAGGAAGGACCAGCGAAGTACCTGCACTGGCGAGAACTCCTCCCTTAATGCCTTCATCTGCAAAGGTCACCGTCTTAGCAACGCAATCAATAACAGCACGATAGGTCGACAGCCAATCCATGCCAAGAATTACATCAAAGGCAACCATCGGGATAACAATCAAATCAGCAAAAACAACTCGCTCCTCAATACGAACAGGGCATGCATAAACAATATACGTCGGGCACAACACGTCCCCCGAAGGTAAAACAACACTAAGCTGGAGGGGAAGAACAGAAGGAACTATACCCAAAGATCTCAAAAATAATTCAGACATAAAAGAATGAGTAGCACCAGTATCAATCAAAGTCGTAGCTACTCTGCCTGAAATCAAAATAGTGCTAGAGATCACAGAAGAATCATGGTTTATACCTTCCTTGGTCATCGAAAAGATGCGACCCTGCACCTTATCCTTGCTCGCTCCCCTTGGACAATCTTTAGCAATGTGGCCTGCAGTGCCACAATGATAACAGGAATGAGTCCCAAATCTGCACTCTCCTCGATGATGTTTGCTGCATTTAGGACACAGCGGCTTCTCGGGATCAACTGGAACTGGCGGTGGTCTAGGACTCGATTCCATCTTGCCCTTCCCTTTGAAACGATCTTTGCCTCTCAGATTCGAGCCCTGGCCTCTCTGAACACTAGCTTGATGCCTCTCCTGCCTCTCTCTAGCGATGTCCTTCTCGTCTTGTTCGGCCAAAAATGCCTTCGACACGATCTCTTTAAAAGTCACAGCTTTGGACATGTTGATATCCCTCCGAATCTCTGCTCTAAGGCCTCGAATTAAATGAGCACCTTTGTCCTTGTCGTTTGAAGCAATATACGGAGCAAAAAGACAACCCTCCTCGAACTTGAGAATGTACTCATCAACGTTCATGCTCCCCTGTAGAAGCTCCAGAAACTCTGTCACCTTCCTAGCTCGGAGTGCGTCGGGAAAGTACTTGTCATAGAACAAATCAGTGAACTCTGACCACTTCAGTGTCGAAACATTCACACCAACCTTAGTGGCATTCCACCAGATACGTGCAGCCTTTACCAACATGAATACTGCACAGCTGATCCTGTCTTTATCTTCATACTGGAGATGGTCGAAAATTGCTTCAAGCGCTTTGACACACTCGACAGCCACAAACGGATCAGTGCTACCTGCGAATTCTGGTGGATCCATTCTCTTGAAAGCAGAAAAGACGGCATCAGTGCCAACTGTCTGAGCTGCTTGGCCTCTCACTTGACCTCTACCCTATCCTGTTCCTTGCAATCGAAGCAGCTGCTGAATCTGCTCGCTATGAACTTTGTCCTGCTCTTTAAGCAACTTGCCGAACTCGTCGACAACTCTAGATGAAGAACTATCCTCACCCTCAGCAGCCTTACGCTTAGGAGGCATACTCTACAATGTGCTCACAAAACACCATTCAATAAATAAAAATGAATAGATGCAAAAGAAAACATACCCGGACAGTTGAAAGTAGACGAAGTCATATGCATTGGTCCGAAGAACGGTGCTCTGATACCACTAAATGTGACACCTTGACCCGTTACAATTAAAATACAGCGGAATTTAAAATTTTCTATTGAAAGATGGAAGGATTACAATTACATACCATAAAATCATTTACAAAATGTTTGCAACCAAAATTTATACATGATCATTCAAATGACATAACAAAAACACAAAATATCATTCCTATGATCATGTCCAAAATGCCATCCTTCCAACTTCGTATGCATATGACTTCGGGCCACAATCACTGTCCTGGTCCGTCGCTCTTAGCTGCATCACATGAAATAACTGATATGAGTATAAAACTCAGCAAGTGGAACTCTTACATAGCAATGAACATAGCATACTCTGTAAAACATAGCTTTAAAACATTGAATACCATCAATCTATGAATCATAAATAACATAGCAATAACAATAACAATGAGATGGTATTTCTCTTTTCTCTGGTATGGATTGATATCAATAGTAACTCTGTCTGTGGTGCTCGTATCCCATCGATATAAATCGACAACTCTGAGGGATATAAGCCTATGGTCGTTGATCAACTAATTGCATGCAATCTCTGACTATGTATCTATCAATCCATAAAACATTTGAATCATCTCTCTTTGACATTTATCAAACACTTTGGAAACTATACTCTTTGTATTCCCTTTTCAATACAATTGAGACATACAAGTGAATCAATACATAATTATGAAGCCAATGAAGGGAATAACACATTAAAATCTTTGAAACACAATACATATATAATCATGTGAGCACAAAGGATGAAATTCCACTTACAAACCACAAGAACACCTCCACTAATCACTTGGTTAAAATCCTACAACAATAATCCATAAATAGAACCATCATCAACTCAATATCCAAGAACCCAAGTCAAATAATCCATACTTCCAACAAATACAACAATCCCACATTATCTCTTCTCCAAAATCATGAAATAATACAACCAAAAGCTTACCTTAGCTTCCTAGAGCAACCAAGAACTTCGATCTCTACTCGAAAATCCAACTAGAAGCTTGAATCAAAGATGGGAAGTGAAAGAAATGAGGGAAAACCCTAGTTTTCCAAGAGAAAATCGAGAATGGAGAAGAAGGAAAAGGGAAAAAGTGAAGTCAACTCATCCAAAAAGCACTTTAAAATCTCGACCATACCTCTACTGTTCATCACCGCGGGTGCTGTAATGCCCGAGATTTAATCATTTTAATCAGACGTTGATTAATTGACGTAATGGAAGTCATAGGAACTCAAATGACGAAGCCGGGCGTTGGTTTATGTTAAGCCAAGATGTTAAACCGAACATCTCAAGATGTTAGGCCGAACATCTCGCGCCCGAGCGGCAGAAAAGCACCGCCCGAGCGCGCATGTATAATTTGTGAGGGCCGAGAGTTCTTCGCCCTAGCGAGCAACTTTTGACCGCCCGAGCGACAGGAGATGTTCAGCCGAGGATCTCGACCGAAACTGACTCGCCCTAGCGGAAGGTTTTGACCGCCCTAGCGAGAGACGTGGAAGGGAGCTTTGGAAAAATGTATCCGTGAAGCTTAGGATCGTGATTGTGCAAAATCCGTCCGTCTATTTTCAAATCCGACTTCAGTACCGTGTTTCTATCAACACAGTCTACAACTGGACGTAAGTTTTGTTACGTTTAGACAAGATTGGAATTTATGATATTTCCAGAATTGAATATGATTCAGATATGGTGTTTCTGCTACCGTAGACATTATAGAATTGAAGTCAGATTAAAGAACAGACCGTTCCTGTAATTGTTATGATTTTTGAAAGATATTGACTGAGATTTTATATCAGAAATGTGTTAGTATTCAGAGTATGAATTGTATTGACATAGATTATGAGTTCAGTATTATATTTGTGATGTTCAGATTGACGGGGTTTATTCAGATTGTATTGTTATGCCGTCGAAACCTCAGTTGAGTTAGATTGATCAAATTCAGATATGATTTCGATTAGATTGTGATATTATTGATATGACTCAGATTGTATCTTGTTCAGATATTGATCAGATTGTATATTGAATTGAGTATTGATCAGAACAGATTGTATATTGAGTTATTCATTGATACAGAGTATTCGATATTGTTATTTCAGATTCGAGATGGACAGAGTTGAATACAGGTCATCGTCTTCGTCAGACCGGGACGACAAAGGTATAATTCATGTGATATCTTGGAAGATATAACTCAAATCAGATCTTATTTGAGTTTCCCAATAAAATCACATACTAGACTATTAATTATGTTTTGATATGATTGTTTATAGATTTGTTTATAGAACTTGTATACAAATCTTGCTATGCTTTGTTTACAGATCTTGTGGCATTGCATTAGAATGATTATGTTTGTTTACAGATTGTGTATTCATGCATTAAGATAGGACAGTCTGGAGATCAGGCAGACTTCTAGATGTTCGGCGATATCTCAGCTTAGGGGAAGATCACCGCCCCTATTGTAGATGCGGATACAGATCAGGCCGAAGTCTAGGAATAAGACGTACAGCACCTCGATTGGTAGGGTAGGTGACAGACAGTGACGTCTTATTCACAACGGGATCCCTAGAGTTTTAGTCGAGTCAAGTCTAGACATGATTTGATTAGGACTGCATGATTATATGGATGTGGCTTCCTAGATCATGGGACCTATCGTTATTGCTTTCAGTTATGATAGCATGTTTTTATGATTTAGAATGTTTATATGCATGTTTATTTGATTTGAAGTGCATGCATATTTTGATTAGATTTCATAGATTATGAAATCTATTATTTTGATTTTATTCATAATAGTATGCTTCATGATTTATTTTGTATATATGCATGTTTACCATGTGTTATACTGGGATTTATTCTCACCGGAGTTATCCGGCTGTTGTCTTGTTTTGTATGTGTGCATGACAACAGGTGGGGCTGGATCAGGGTCGAGATGAAGATGAGAGAAGACGAGTTTAGCGTGGTGATTCCGGACTTACAGTAGACTTGGTTTTATTACTTGACTTTAGTAGTTGAACCTTAGACTAGATTATTGTATTTTTAATACTGAAATGTATTTTATACAGATATGTATATTATTAGATGCCATTACCTTCCGCATTTATATTCTAAAAAGAAAAATTTTTAGACCCTGTTTATCAGAACTGATAATTAAATCCCAACGATGATTAAGAAGATGATTAGCGTCCGTGTCCCCACAACAGGTGGTATCAGAGCGATAGATCCTTTAAAGGTAGATAATCAGAGCTGATAGTTCCTTTAGACTTAGATTATCAGAACGATAGATCCTTTAGATTGAGATAGTCAGAACTGTTAGATTTTTTTAGACTGAGATAGAAGAAGAATGAGCGGGGTAGCTTGAATTTTCTTTCCTTGCATGTGATTGCTAGCATGAGAATTATTTCAATGTTGACTTACATTGTGTGTGCTAGCATGATTTATTGCTTTCCCTATTACATGTTGTTTGTTATATGAGTTGACTACAGCATGTAAGTACCAAGACTGAATCAGAACCAAGTCTGAATCAGAGGTATATGATCAGAGGAGGGCTGATACAGATTATATAGATTGTGTATTGATTCGTTTGATATTCAGATATACCGCCTCGGAGAATTCCAGAAAGGGGTAGCACTTCGTCTGAACAGAGGGATGTATCAGAAGCTCAGCTAGAAGAAAAGATGAAAGAGTTTGAGTTATTACAGCCGCCGATTCTGAGTGGTACCGAGACATCTAAAGATTGTCAGAACTGGTTAGATGACATAGAAATCTTGTTTGATCTAATCGACTGTACAGATGACCAGAAAGTTAAATTGGTATTCCACCAGTTACAAGAGGCTGCCAGAAGTTGGTGGATTATAATTAAAGGAGTGTTAGCACAACGTGGATTGTGATCACGTGGGAAGTCTTCAAAGCCGAATTCTATCAAAGATTTTTCTCAGTTTCCTACCGGGAGGACAAAAGAGCAGAATTTGAAAATTTGAGACAAAGCCAACTGAATATTGATGAATATGCTGCTAAATTCTCTACGTTACTGCGTTTTGCTCCTTATTTAGCTGGGAATGATGAAGCTGTAGTGAATCAGTTCATCAGAGGATTGAATTCAGAGGTAGTTGCACTGATGAATTTGCAACGACCTTACCATTTTTCTGATATCTTGGGTAGAGCAAAGAGAGCTGAAGCAAGTCTGATTAGACAGCTAGGGAGGTTGTGTGTGAAGTCATCCCAGACCCAGCAATCCCCTCTTTGATTTGATCGAGGCAGTACGAGTGGAAAGCAAGACTTGCTGAAAGCTCGAAAGAAGTCATTCAAGAAGATGTGAAGTGGTTCCTCGAGTTCCAGTGGTTCTAGTCCGAGCTATACTGGAGTCTATTGCAGTACTTGCGGAGGGAGGAATTCCTCAGAGCGATGCCGAGGAGTACTTGGCAGATGCAATAATTGTGGACAGCCGGGACACTTTGCGAAAGTTTGTCCCCAAAAGCGTTCCTGAAGATTTTAAGGAACAGAGTTGAAGAGAGGGACCGACCCAGATTTCATAACAGGTACTATTCTTTATGATTATATTGCATATGGAGTGACACGTACTAATGCATTCTTTACGAGTATCTGTGATGGAGCTGCATGGAGATATGCTGTATCTGTTGGATCTGTTTATACTGTAGTATAGATTCCTTGCTTGTTGGATAAATGTTGATATCAGAGATTTCTGTAACATGTTATATACTACAGTAAGATGAAAAACAAAAGCGAGTTAGAATGTGATGTACTTGTATTTTCTGATTTGAATGCATTAATGATATGTATATTGTAATGCCCGAGAATTTAATTACCGTAATCTGAAATGATTTGGATATGATTACTGTAATCGGAGATTAATCCGAAATGATTTATGGAATTAATCGAGATGATTATAGACGGAACGGATCGGACTAGGACACATGAGAAAGGTGTAAATGTTTGTGCCAAGAACGAGCCCCGCGCACATGCACTGTATGGATTGGCGCACATGCGCGGAGCTGGCCGAGGCTTGCGCGCACATGCGCGAGAATGAGCGCGCACATGCGCGAGCCGTCCGAAGAGTTGGCGCACATGCGCGAAGCGAGCACGCGCATCTGCGCGTATGGTCCAGTAGGTTGGGCGCATTTGCGCGGAGGTGTGTCGCGCATATGCGCTAGCCAACGAGTGCCGAGCAGAAAGTCTCGCGCACATGCGCGATTTCATTGCGCGCACATGCGCGGGACATCCAGGGGCCTTGGCGCATATGCGCGGGCGAGTGGGCGCATATGCGCGAGAGGCAGTAGCAGCCGGGCAGAACTGCCGGCGCATATGCGCGCATATGCGCGCGGCATGCATTTGGTCGAATTGCCACTTGGCCTATTGGGAATGCAACGAGTATATATATATATATATATATATATATATATATATATATATATATATATATACACGTACATGCAAATCTTGTATTCAGAAGAAACGAAACGGGAGAAATCGGTTTTGAGGGAAAAGCTTCGTGCCTATTTTCTTAAATTGATTTGCGAGCGAACCGTCTATCCAAATTGAAATCCGAGTACGGTACTGTGTTCATATCAACGCAGGCTACAACTGGACGTAAGTTTTATTACGTTTAGACAAGATTTGAATTTATGATGTTGTTAGAATTGAATATGATTCGGAGATGGTATTTCTGCTACCGTAGGTATTGTAGAATCGAAGTCAGATTTAGAAACAGATTGTTTATGGAATTGTTATGAATTTTAGAATTGATTTGATTAAGATTGCTATCAGAATTATGCTGTTATTCATTTTAAAGTGTACAGATACTGAAGTTATAGATTGTACTGAGATTTATTAGGAATTCTGGTATTATAATTGTGATGTTAATCTGACGGGGTTACAAGACTGTAGTGTTATGCCGTCTAAACATCAGTTGGTACAGATTGATCAGATTCAGTATTGGTTTCTGTTATCTCGTAATATTGTTGATGTGATCAGATTTTGTACTGAATTGAGTATTGATCAGAACAGATTGTGTTTTGAGCTACACATTGATACAGTGTATTGGTTATTGTCATTTCAGATCAGATATGGACAAATTCGATTTCGAGACGTCGTCTTCATCAGATCAGGAAGACAAAGGTATAATTCATGTGATATTTGGGAAGAACAACTCAATTGAGATCACGTTGAGTTGCCCACTAAATCACATACTATACTCTTGTTATGTTTTATATGATTATGCTATGATTATAGATTGTTATTCATGCATTAAGATAGGACAGTCTGGAGATTAGGCAGACTTCTAGACGTTCGGTGATATCACTGCTTAGGGGAAGATCATCTCCCCTATTGTAGATGTGGATACAGATCAGACCGAAGTCTAGGAATAAGACGTACAGCACCACGATTGGTTGGGTAGGTGACAGCCAGTGACGTCTTATTCACACCGGGATCCCTAGAGTTCTAGTCGAGTCAAGTCTAGACATGATTTGATTAGGACTGCATGCTTATATGAATGTGGTTCCTAGATCATGGGGCCCATCGTTATTGCTTTCAGGCATGATAGCATGTTTGTATGATTTAGATTGTTTTATGCATGTTTATCTGATTTGAGATGTTTAACTGATTTGAGTAACATGCTTATTTGATTTAATTTCATAGATGATGAAATATATTGTTTTTATACATGATGGCATGTTTTATGAATTAGTTTGTTTATATACATGCGTACCATGTCTTATACTGGGATTTATTCTCACTGGAGTTATCCGGCTGTTGTCTTGTTTTGTATGTGTGCATGACAACAGGTGGGGCTGGATCAGGGTCGAGATGAAGATGAGAGAAGACGAGTTTAGCGTGGTGATTCCGGACTTACAGTAGACTTGGTTTTATTACTTAACTTTAGTAGTTGAACCTTAGACTAGATTATTGTATTTTAATACTGAAATGTATTTTATACAGATATGTATATTATTAGATGTCAGTACCTTCCGCGTTTATATTTTAAAAAGAAAAATTTTTAGACCCTGTTTATCAGAACAGATAATTAAATCCCAAAAACGATTAAGAAGATGATTAGCGTCCGGGTCCCCACAACAGGTGGTATCAGAGCCGATAGTTCCTTTAGCGATAGATCTTTTAGAGATAGATCCTTTAGATTGAAATAGTCAGAGTTGATAAATCTTTTAGACTGACTTAGATTAAGATAGAAGAGAATGAGCGGGGTAGAGGAATTTTCTTTCCTTGCATGTCTGTGCTAGCATGAGATTGATTTTCAGGGTGATTGACATTGTATGCTAGCATGAGACTATATGTTACTGCTTTAAGATACATGTTTACCTGATTATATGATTTGAATTGGTATTATGTATTCTGGATTATGAATCAGATCGGATTCATGATCAGCAGTAAGATGATCATGATCAGAAAAGATTGGCACAGAATTGTATTATTGGGTTACTAATGTGTGTGGTAATCAGATGTACCTCCCCGAAGGATTTTGGAAATAGGCAGTACTTCGTATGATCCACCATATATACCAGAACCGCAGATAGATATGTCAGCGACTCCGATGGAAACCAAGTTGGCAGAATTTCAGTTATTTCAGCCGCCGATTCTGAGTGGTACAGAGACGCCTGAAACGTGTCAGCACTGGGTTGAGGACATAGAGATATTGTTTGATCTACTGGATTGTACAGATGACCAAAGAGTTAAATTGGTATTTCACCAATTACAAGAGGCTGCCAGAAGTTGGTGGATTACAATCAAAGGAGTGTTAGCACTACGTGGTACTGTGATCACGTGGGAAGTCTTCAAGACTGAATTCTATCAAAGATTTTTCTCCGCCTCGTACCGAGAAGATAAGAAAGCAGAATTTGAGAATTTAAGTCAAGGTCAATTGAATATCGATGATTATGCTGCTAAATTTTCTACTCTGTTGCGTTTTGCTCCTCATATGGCTAGGGATGATGAAGCTGTAGTGAATCAATTCATTAGAGGATTGAATTCGGAGATAGTTGCATTCATGAATCTACAGCGACCCTATCACTTTGCTGATGTCTTGAGTAAAGCAAAGAGAGCAGAAGAGAGTCTGATTCGACAATTGACGAGGTTATGTGTGAAGCAACCCCAGACACCACAATCCCCTTCGAGATTTGAACGTGACAGCACGAGTGGAAAGCAAGATTTGCTTAAAGCTCGGAAGAAACAGTTCAAGAAGTTAAGCAGTGGTTCCTCCAGTTCCAGTGGTTCCAGTCCGAGTTATACTGGAGTTTATTGCGCTAGGTGTGGAGGGAGACATCCCACCGAACAATGTCAGGGAGTGACTGGTAGATGCAATATCTGCGGACAACATGGGCATTTTGCTAGAGTGTGTCCTCAGAAGGGTTCCCAAAGATTCTGGGGAGCAGGACCATCGGGTGGCAATGCGTGAGAAACAAACCCAGAAACTACAACAGGTACTATTCTTTATGATTATATTGCAGATGTATTGATATATACTAATGCATTCTTCATGAGTATCTTTGATTGAGTAGCATGGTGATATGCTATATTTATGGGGTCTGTTTGTGCTGTAGTATTGATTTCCTTACTGTTTGGAGGAATATGTTGATATCAGAGATTTCTGTGACATGTTATATACTACAGTAGAATGAAACCGGGATTGGGTTAGATTATGATGTACTTGTGTTATATGATTTCGATCTCAGTATTGACATGTAATGCTAAACAAGTACAGAAATATCGTAGCATGTGTTCCAGAAATAGTAAGATTAAGACCAGATCTAGTTAATAAATGAGGATTTTCGATTTAGAAGTCCTTAGAAAATTTTAGGGTTTAGGACTCGATTATTACAGAAAGGAACAGATGGCATCCTTATGTATTCAGTAGATCCACTGAAATCGAGCTTAAAATTTGATAGTAAGATAATAGTTAACTGTGGTTGCTTAGGTAAGATGTCAGATGGGTTCTCTATCAGAAAGGATTGACAGATTAAAGTATGGGCTAAGGAATCCAGTTGATTGTGTATTTCTCTGGAAGACATTTTAGTTTTGTTTCTAGATTGACAGATTAAGTGTTCAAGGGTATTTTGAAGAATTATGCTTGTTATATCTATGATTCCGGGATATATCCACAGCATCTGATTGTTTATATTGAATATTTGAAGACCGGGTTAAATATTCCGAGAACTGTGATTATTGTATCCAGCAATGGGTCAGGTATGGATCCGAATGCACTTATTAATACATATTTATATTCAGACTATGTGGTATCAGGAATGTCAGAATTAGCAGAATGTCAGATATGTCAGAACTTTCTTATCTGATTTGGATAGATTATCTTTTTCTTGTATTGCTTGATATCTGCTGAATATTATTATTGTTCTAAATCAGTAGTTGAGACATTTTATATTGGTTGGGAGTATATTCTATTTGCAGATGAGATATAGTAGTTGATCTGGGCAGTATGAAGATTGGTCAGCCAGCCAGAATTTATTATGTTATGAGTTTCTTAAACTCACTAGATCTGTATAAGTTCTTTCTATTCAGAATTCGATGTGATATTACCGTTATTGTGAATCAGTGTAATACAGTTTATTGTAAACAGTTGAAATCAGAGCAGAGTATCGTTTACAGTAACAGATATATGATTTTGTGTTTGTATCAGACAGACTGATTCTATTGTGTGATATCAGAATGTTTCAGAATTGTTTTCAGCTTTTGATATGGATAGTCAGAACCGAATGCAAGGTAGGTATTTTTCATTATTTTATATTAGTAACTATTTGTTTATACCGAATAGTTCGAATCTGAAGTCTCAAGTAGTGTCAGAAATGCACCGTAGGGGATTCAGTTTTCATTCAGATGATTCAGAATGTATGATATTCGAACAAATAATGTTGGTATAGACAGATGAGATCAGTTGGGACAGCGATTTATGTTGTAAGGTTGGTAGAAATGGTACTGATATGTCTGAATAGCTAACAAAAGAAGTGTAACGACCCATTACAGGCCCAGTGGACCGCCCATACGGCCCACTGCCAACCGACCCAAGGCTATCCCGATCTTGGGCTCCCTCTATGGGGCCTTTGTCCCTCACGGGCTTTCCATAGGCGTCGTATGGTTACTCATAGAACTCTTAAGCCCATGAACTTAAGTATGTGCCTCCCCAGGATCGAACCCAAGATCACATGGATATATAGATACTTGGCACAATTGTAATAGCCGAGCCCGGTGTACGGTACGGTTTAAGCTTTATTGTGTTAATTGGGTTTATGATTAGTCGTTTATAGTTGTGTTTTGGGCTATAGTATTATTGGTTATTATTTATTTGAGGTATTAGTTGGTGTTGATTGTTCGTTTCAGCGTTTCGGATCGATTTTAGTTGAGTTTGTACTATTCATTGCCGTGAGTAGAGTGCACCCGCGCTCTTAGATGAGTGCCCCCGCGGTGTACTATTCATCATTTTGCATTTTGAGGGCCGTGGCATGACCGCACCCGCGGCAGTGCAAGGACCGCACCCGCGGTGTGCACCGCACCCGCGGTAATTGTAGCACCGCACCCGCGGTGATCGTGCATGGGATTTATGTTGGTTGCCGCGAGCTTAGCGCACCCGCGGTGCTTGTGTGACCGCACCCGCGGTGTAAGTATGGGCGAGTTTTTAAGTGACTTTTTGGGAGTTGTTGGCCATACCTACCTTATCTTCTTTCCTCCATTTCCGATTTTCTCTCTTTTGGCAAGGGTTTTCATCCATTTCTTTAGCTTCCTACCTTTGATTCTTGGCTTTGTTTGGATTTCCGACTTGAGATCATCGTTCTCCGTGGTATAAGGAAGCTTAGGTAAGTTTTTGGTGCGATTCTAACGAGGTTTTGAGTTAAGGGTTATTTTGGATTTGATGTTTGAGTTGTTTAATGGATTATTTGGCTTGTACTTGTGGATCTAGAGTTGATATTGGTGTTATTTATGGATTATTGTTGTAGGTGGTGTACCAAGAGCTTATTTGAGGTGTTCTATTGGTAGTAAGTGGAATTTCATCCTTTTTGCTCACATGATATTATATGTATTGTGTTTTAAAGATTTCAAAGTGTTATTCCCTTCCATTGATCCATTGTTATGTATTGATTTCATTGATTATCTATTGGAGGCATTGATGTCTCACCATTGTTATAAAGGGAATACAAGAAATATTATGAGATTGCGAAACGACGGCCTTAAATGCTATTGAGAATTCAAATGTTTTATTGGATTGATTTATCATAGCCATGGCATTGCATGCAATTAGATGATCATCGACCATAGGCTTTTATCCCCTCACAGTTATCGATTTATATCGATGGGATATTGGCAACCACAGTTACAGATACTATTGATATCAATCCAACCATAGAAAAGATAAATACCATCGTTTTGCTATCTATTGCCATTGCTATTGCTACAGTTATTGCTACGTTATTCATGTTTCAGAGTCGATGGTATTTATGATTTAAAAGCCATGTTTTACAGTGTATACTATGTATCATTGCTATGTAAGAGTTCCACTTGCTGAGATTTATTCTCATTTCAGTTATTTTCATGTGATGCAGATAAGAGCGACGGACCGGGACGTTGACTGTGGATGGGGGTCATATGCATACGAAGATTGGAAGGATGATTATTTTGTACCACTTTGTAACATGATCACACTAATGATATTTTGTATTTTGTTATGTCATTGGAATGATCATGTTGTTATTTTGTAAACACTTTTATAAAAATGTATTTTGAAACTCCTTCCATGTTTGAAAGAAAATTTTAAATTCCGCTGTATTTTAATTGTATCGGGTCAGGGTGTCACAAGAAGTCAGAAAGCTAGGAATTAGACGATTATTACCGACTTAGTATATTCCTGAATAGAAATGGGAGTACATTTCTATAGCTTTTGTAATGAAATTACCACCATTTTCTGCAGATTGGGATATAGTATGATCGTGATTGATAGATTGTTCAATCTATATCGAATAGGTTGTATAAGAAGATATACAAACAAAACTAGAAGACAGAGATCATTATCAAAGAAATACTCAGATTGATGTGAATGTGATGAAGTTTGCACTTATGGTAGGTTATATCATAAGCTATTTCTCTCAGACTTGTTACAGATTGACAGGTAGTCAGCTTGTAGTAATATCCAGATAGTGGAAGATAGTGATAGAACTCTAGTGCTGGATGTTAGCACTAGTTATCAAGATAGTGCAGAAAGAATAGAAGTAGGAAACCAATGTCGGATGATGACGATTGGTATTTGGAACCGAGGATGGAATATATCCTTAATTGGAATAAACAGATGAAATAGCAACTACAGGTGGTATTGCTTTGTTATGGATTGCAATTGGCGTATACGGGTGTTGTATAGCCAGTAATATGGGATTGATTCGGCTAGTGGAATGAGTTTGGATGTTAAACTCTGTTCTACAGTTCTTCTGATAGATTTGGGTTGATGATTGGTGAGTTCGAGGACGAACTCAGATCTAAGAGGGGGAGAAATATAATGCCCGAGAATTTAATTACCGTAATCTGAAATGATTTGGATATGATTACTGTAATCGGAGATTAATCCGAAATGATTTATGGAATTAATCGAGATGATTATAGACGGAACGGATCGGACTAGGACACATGAGAAAGGTGTAAATGTGTGTGCCAAGAACGAGCCCCGCGCACATGCGCTGTATGGATTGGCGCACATGCGCGGAGCTGGCCGAGGCTTGCGCGCACATGCGCGAGAATGAGCGCGCACATGCGCGAGCCGTCCGAAGAGTTGGCGCACATGCGCGAAGCGAGCACGCGCATCTGCGCGTATGGTCCAGTAGGTTGGGCGCATATGCGCGGAGGTGTGTCGCGCATATGCGCTAGCCAACGAGTGCCGAGCAGAAAGTCTCGCGCACATGCGCGATTTCATTGCGCGCACATGCGCGGGACATCCAGGGGCCTTGGCGCATATGCGCGGGCGAGTGGGCGCATATGCGCGAGAGGCAGTAGCAGCCGGGCAGAACTGCCGGCGCATATGCGCGGCTTTATGCGCGCGGCATGCATTTGGTCGAATTGCCACTTCGCCTATTGGGAATGCAACGAGTATATATATATATATATACGTACATGCAAATCTTATATTCAGAAGAAACGAAACGGGAGAAATCGGTTTTGAGGGAAAAGCTTCGTGCCTATTTTCTTAAATTCATTTGCGAGCGAACCGTCTATCCAAATTGAAATCCGAGTACGGTACTATGTTCATATCAACGCAGGCTACAACTGGACGTAAGTTTTATTACGTTTAGACAAGATTTGAATTTATGATGTTGTTAGAATTGAATATGATTCGGATATGGTATTTCTGCTACCGTAGGTATTGTAGAATCGAAGTCAGATTTAGAAACAGATTGTTTATGGAATTGTTATGAATTTTAGAATTGATTTGATTAAGATTGCTATCAGAATTATGCTGTTATTCATTTTAAAGTGTACAGATACTGAAGTTATAGATTGTACTGAGATTTATTAGGAATTATGGTATTATAATTGTGATGTTCATCTGACGGGGTTACAAGACTGTAGTGTTATGCCGTCTAAACATCAGTTGGTACAGATTGATCAGATTCAGTATTGGTTTCTGTTATCTCGTAATATTGTTGATGTGATCAGATTTTGTACTGAATTGAGTATTGATCAGAACAGATTGTGTTTTGAGCTACACATTGATACAGTGTATTGGTTATTGTCATTTCAGATCAGATATGGACAAATTCGACTTCGAGACGTCGTCTTCATCAGATCAGGAAGACAAAGGTATAATTCATGTGATATTTGGGAAGAACAACTCAATTGAGATCACGTTGAGTTGCCCACTAAATCACATACTATACTCTTGTTATGTTTTATATGATTATGCTATGATTATAGATTGTTATTCATGCATTAAGATAGGACAGTCTGGAGATAAGGCAGACTTCTAGACGTTCGGTGATATCACTGCTTAGGGGAAGATCACCTCCCCTATTGTAGATGTGGATACAGATCAGACCGAAGTCTAGGAATAAGACGTACAGCACCACGATTGGTTGGGTAGGTGACAGCCAGTGACGTCTTATTCACACCGGGATCCCTAGAGTTCTAGTCGAGTCAAGTCTAGACATGATTTGATTAGGACTGCATGCTTATATGAATGTGGTTCCTAGATCATGGGGCCCATCGTTATTGCTTTCAGGCATGATAGCATGTTTGTATGATTTAGATTGTTTTATGCATGTTTATCTGATTTGAGATGTTTATCTGATTTGAGTAGCATGCTTATTTGATTTAATTTCATAGATGATGAAATATATTGTTTTTATACATGATGGCATGTTTTATGAATTAGTTTGTTTATATACATGCGTACCATGTCTTATACTGGGATTTATTCTCACTGGAGTTATCCGGCTGTTGTCTTGTTTTGTATGTGTGCATGACAACAGGTGGGGCTGGATCAGGGTCGAGATGAAGATGAGAGAAGACGAGTTTAGCGTGGTGATTCCGGACTTACAGTAGACTTGGTTTTATTACTTAACTTTAGTAGTTGAACCTTAGACTAGATTATTGTATTTTATACTGAAATGTATTTTATACAGATATGTATATTATTAGATGTCAGTACCTTCCGCGTTTATATTTTAAAAAGAAAAATTTTTAGACCCTGTTTATCAGAACAGATAATTAAATCCCAAAGACGATTAAGAAGATGATTAGCGTCCGGGTCCCCACATATATGCTAAACAAGTACAGAAAGACAGAACTATTGTAGAATTTGTTCTAGAAATGATAAGGTTCCAATAAGAAATGACTGATTGGTGGAGTTACCACAGTAAGGATTCTAGATGTAGAATTCCTTTGATATCTGTATTGTATATGACTCGATTAATACAGAAAGGAGCAGATTGCATCCTTATGTATTCAGTAGACCCACTGAAATCGAGCCTAGCATTGGCAGATTTGCCACTGCTGTATGAGTTGGCTGATGTTGCCTAGATTGGATTTCAGATTTGATTTATATCAGAAAGATAGATTCAGAATTGAATTATGATCTAGTATTGTTTGTCTGTTAGATTTAGTACAGAATGATATTGAGTGTACAGAATGTCACAGAATGAATTGAAAGATCAGTAGAAGAGTACCAACCAGAAGTTACATCTGATTTAGTTTCTCTCTTTGGTATGTGTCAGTATCTTCAGAGATGTTCTGATGATTTTATGCTCATTGTCTCTATGAGGTTAGATATAATTGCAGTATTCGATTGATCGAATCGAATACCTGAAGATTTTATTGAATATTCTGAGAACTGTGATTAGTGTATACAGAAAGGAATCAGGTATGAATCATAATTGAAACAGATTGTATTCAGAATATGTGATATCTGCAGTTTGTATACCGATTTATTTGCGCCGTTGAGACAGAAATCAGTGACTGTAAACGACACAGGTAACAGATATATCAGAATTAGCAGAGATGTCAGAAAGTCAGAAATGCTGAGTTTTACAGATTTTCTTATGCTCTTATTCCCTTATTATGTTATATCTGCTTGCGTATTGTGATTACTCTAAATCAGTATTTGAGACATCTTATATTGTTTGGAAGCATATTCTATTTGCAGATGAGATATGGCAGATGATTTGGGCACTGTGAAGATTGATCAGTAGTCAGAATTATCAGTATTGCCAGAAATCGCTGTTTTATGAGTTTTCTTAAACTCACTAGATCTATATAGGCTGTTTTTATCTCGAAGCTGATTGATATTACTGTAGTTTGCATGTATGTTTGATACAGAATAGTGTAAACAGTTGAGAGTTGCAACAGTTCAGAAATGTGATCCGAATGCTCAGAATTGTATTTCGATAATCAGAACAGAGTTTCGATTAGAGCAACCGATATGTGATTTGTGTTTGTATAAGATTGATTACCTTCTGATATCAGAATGTTTCAGAATTGTATAACAGAATTGATATTTATAATCAGAGCCGAATACCAGGTAAGTATTTCTTCTTTATTTTATATTATTAACTGATTGTTTATACCGAATAGTTCGAATCAGATATCACAAATGGTGTCAGACATGCACAGTGATGGATTCAGTTTTCATTCGGATAACAGATAGTTGTAATATAAACAGATTAGATTAGTGATGGCAGAAATTGTACAGAAATGTTGGCAGAAATTGTACTGATATGTCTAAATCGCTAACAGAAAAGACAGAAAGATAGAAATCAGAATATTACTACAGATTTTGTATATTTCTAAATAGAAATGGGAGTACATTTCTATGGCTTTTGTAATGAAATTACCGTCATTTTCTTTAGATTGAGATATGATATGATTATGATTGACAGATTTCTCAATATATATCTATCGGTTTGTACCAGATTACGTACAAACAGAACTAAATGACATAGATCGATGTCAAGGAAATGTTCAGATAGAACAGAACATTTAAGGAGATTATATCAGATTGTGATTTTGATTGAGTTTGTATTTGTAATAGAAGATATCATGAACTCTTTCACAGATTATTCACAGATTGACAGGTAGTCAGGGTGTATGATTCAGATACTGACAGATATTGGTAGAATTTTAGTGCTGGATGTTAACACTAGTTGTTATGATTTATTGTCACTATATGACTTATTGCATGACAATAATTATCAAGACGGTTCAGAATGGACAGATTAAAGAAACCAACATCGGATGATGATGCTTGGTATTTGAAACTGAAGATTTCATATGTCCTTGATTGGGATTAACAGGTTTGATAAAAACTGCTAGTATTGTTTTGTTACAGACTATGGAGTGGTTTATACGGATGTTGTATAACCCACGTGGCAAGATTGATTTTGTCAGAATTTAAGAAGTATTATGATAGTGTACTTCATGACGTCTTATTCCAGATGTGGAATCTGAGGTTGATACCAGAAAGAGATTTCAGAATGGATTCATTGAGATGAGAGTTTGATTTAAACTCTGTTATACATTTCTTCTGATATATCTGAATTGATTGTTTGTGAGTTCGAGGACGAACTCAGATCTAAGAGGGGGAGAAATGTAATGCCCGAGATTTAATCATTTTAATCAGACGTTGATTAATTGACGTAATGGAAGTCATAGGAACTCAAATGACGAAGCCGGGCGTTGGTTTATGTTAAGCCAAGATGTTAAACCGAACATCTCAAGATGTTAGGCCGAACATCTCGCGCCCGAGCGGCAGAAAAGCACCGCCCGAGCGACAGGAGATATAAGGTACTTGGCAACATATCTTGAACAATGGGTCTTTTGAGTTATAAGGTACCTTATATCCAGGGAGGTGCTTATGTAATGGCGTTGGCAGTGGGCCGTATGGGCGGTCCACTGGGCCTGTAATGGGTCGTTACAACTTTTGACCGCCCGAGCGACAGGAGATGTCCAGCCGAGGATCTCGACCGAAACTGACTCGCCCTAGCGGAAGGTTTTGACCGCCCTAGCGAGAGACGTGCAGTAAGAAGGATGCGCCACTTGCTTTCATGCATGTATCGTATCTATATATATATATATATATATATATATATATATATATATATATATATATATATATATGCAAGCAATTCAGAAACAAGGAAAAAGAAAGAAATGAAGGGAGCTTTGGAAAAATGTATCCGTGAAGCTTAGGATCCTGATTGTGCAAAATCCGTCCGTCTGTTTTCAAATCCGACTTCAGTACCATGTTCCTATCAACACAGGCTACAACTGGACGTAAGTTTTGTTACGTTTAGACAAGATTGGAATTTATGATATTGCCAGAATTGAATATGATTCAGATATGGTGTTTCTGCTACCGTAGACATTATAGAATTGAAGTCAGATTAAAGAACAGACCGTTCCTGTAATTGTTATGATTTTTGAAAGATATTGACTGAGATTTTATATCAGAAGTGTGTTAGTATTCAAAGTATGAATTGTATTGACACAGATTATGAGTTCAGTATTATATTTGTGATGTTCAGATTGACGGGATTTATTCAGATTGTATTGTTATGCCGTCGAAACCTCAGTTGAGTTAGATTGATCAAATTCAGATATGATTTCGATTAGATTGTGATATTATTGATATGACTCAGATTGTATCTTGTTCAGATATTGATCAGATTGTATATTGAATTGAGTATTGATCAGAACAGATTGTATATTGAGTTATTCATTGATACAGAGTATTCGATATTGTTATTTCAGATTCGAGATGGACAGAGTTGAATACAGGTCATCGTCTTCGTCAGACCGGGACGACAAAGGTATAATTCATGTGATATCTGGGAAGATATAACTCAAATCAGATCTTATTTGAGTTTCCCAATAAAATCACATACTAGACTATTAATTATGTTTTGATATGATTGTTTATAGATTTGTTTATAGAACTTGTATACAAATCTTGCTATGCTTTGTTTACAGATTGTGTATTCATGCATTAAGATAGGACAGTCTGGAGATCAGGCAGACTTCTAGATGTTCGGCGATATCTCAGCTTAGGGGAAGATCACCGCCCCTATTGTAGATGCGGATACAGATCAGGCCGAAGTCTAGGAATAAGACGTACAGCACCTCGATTGGTAGGGTAGGTGACAGACAGTGACGTCTTATTCACAACGGGATCCCTAGAGTTTTTGTGACACCCTGACCCGTAACGATAAAATAAACAACGGAAATTTAAAATTTTCTTTAAAATATGGAAGGAGTTTCAAAATACATTTCATAAAAATGTTTACAAAATAATCACATGATCATTCAAATGACATACAAAATACAAAATAATCATTCTTATGATCATGTACCAAAATGATACAAAAATAATCTTCCTTCCAACGGTGTATGCATATGACCCCCATCCACGATCACTGCCCTGGTCGGTCACTCTTATCTGCATCACATGAAAATAACTGAAATGAGTATAAAAACTCAGCAAGTGGAACTCTACATATCAATGATACATAGTATACTCTGTAAAACATGACTTTGAAATCATAAATACCATCAACTCTGAAACATGAATACTGTAGCAATAACTGTAGCAATAGCATAGCAATAGATAGCAATATGATGGTATTCTCTTTTCTATGGTTGGATTGATATCAATAGTATCTATGACTGTGGTTGCCAATATCCCATCGATATAAATCGATAACTGTGAGGGGATAAAAGCCTATGGTCGATGATCATCTAATTGCATGCAATGCTCTGACTATGATTAATCAATCCAATAAAACATTTGAACTCTGAATATCATTTAAAGCCGTCGTTCACAATCTCATAATATCTCTTGTATTCCTTTTTAACAATAGTGAGACATACAATGCCTCCAATAGATAATCAATGAGATCAATACATAACAATGAATCAATTGAAGGGAATAACACTTTGAAACCTTTAAAACACAATACATATATCAACATGTGAGCAAAAAGGATGAAATTCCGCTTACAAACCAATAGAACACCTCCAAACTAACTCTTGGTACACCACCTACAACAATAATCCATAAATAATACCAATATCAACTCTATATCCACAAGTACAAGTCAAATAATCCATTAAACCAACAAAACATCAAGCCCAAGTAAACCCTTAACTCAAAACCTTAATAGAATCGCACCAAAAGCTTACCTAAGCTTCCTTATACCACAGAGAACGTCGATCTCTGGTCGAAAATCGAAACAAAGCCAAGAATCAAAGGTAGGAAGCAAAAGAAATGGATGAAAACCCTTGAGAAATGAGAGAAAATCGGAAATGAAGAAGAAGATAAGGTAAGGTATGGCCAACAACTCCCAAAAAGTGACTAAATATCTCGCCCATACTTACACCGCGGGTGAGGTTACACAAGCACCGCGGGTGCGCTAAGCTCACGGCATTCCAACAAAAATCCCATGCACGATCACCGCGGGTGCGGTGCTACAATTACCGCGGGTGCGGTGCACACCGCGGGTGCGGTCCTTGCACTGCCGCGGGTGCGGTGATGCCACGGCCCTCCAAATCCAGAATGATGAATAGTACACCGCGGGGGCACTCCTATAAGAGCGCGGGTGCACTCTACTCACGGCAATGAACAATAATAAATCAACTAAACTCGATCCGAAACGCTGAAACGAACAATCAACACCAACTAATACCTCAACAAAACAATAACCAATAATACTATAGCCCAAAACACAACCAATCATCTAATCACAAAACCCAAATAACAAGTAAAGCTTAAACCGTACCGTACACCGGGCTCGGCTATTACAATCTCCCCTCCTTAGAGGAATTTCGTCCTCGAAATTGACGTCACGGCACGAACAACTCAGGATACCTCTCTCTCATCTCAGTCTCTGGTTCCCACGTAGCCTCCTCAATCAAATGATTCCTCCAAAGGACTTTAACGATGCCGATGTCTTTGTTCCTCAATACTCTGACAGTGCGATCCAAAATCTGGACCGGAATCTCTTGGTAAGTCAAATTCGGCGTCAAGTCCAATGGCTCGTGGCGAAGAACATGAGAAGGATCTGCAATATACTTCCTGAGCATCGATACGTGAAACACATTATGGACTCTGTCAAGATCGGGCGGTAGGGCTAATCTGTAGGCTCGGTCACCAACTCTGTCCAAGATCTCAAAAGGACCAATAAACCTCGGACTCAACTTGCCCTTGTTGCCAAATCTCATCACACCCTTGAGAGGTGCTATCTTCAGAAATACATGGTCGCCAACCTCGAACTGCAAAGGTCTGCGACGAACATCTGCATAACTCTTTTGCCTGGACTGAGCAGTCTTCATCCTCTCTCTGATAACTGCAACAACATCGGCAGTCTGCTGGACCAACTCGGGAAGCAACATCTTCCTCTCTCCAACCTCATCCCAAAACAAAGGAGATCTGCACTTTCTGCCATAAAGTGCCTCATATGGTGCCATGCCAATCGACGCCTGGTAGCTATTGTTGTACGTGAACTCCACAAGTGGCAATTTAGAATCCCAGCTACCAGAATAATCAATAGTACAAGCCCTGAGCAAATCCTCAAGAATCTGAATGACTCTCTCTGACTGACCGTCGCTCTGAGGGTGATAAGCTGTACTGAACGCTAACCGTGATCCCATAGCTCTGTGCAGACTCTTCCAAAACTCAGAGGTAAATCTGGGGTCACGATCAGACACAATCGACACAGGCACACCATGAAGTCTAACAATCTCTGCTATGTATTCCTCGGCATACTGATTCATGGAGTACGTCGTCTTGACTGGAAGGAAATGAGCTGACTTGGTCAATCGATCAACGATAACCCAAATGGAATTGAAACCTCTCTGCGTCCTGGGCAGAACAGTCACGAAATCCATAGTGATATTCTCCCACTTCCACTGAGGAATCGGCAAAGATAGCAATGTCCCAGCAGGTCTCTGATGCTCAATCTTCACCTGCTGACAAGTAAGGCACTGGGAAATGAACAAAGCAATATCTCTCTTCATACCTGGCCACCAGTATAGCCGACGAAGATCCTGATACATCTTCGTACTGCCTGGATGAATCGAATAAGGTGCGGTATGAGCCTCTGTCAAGACGTCTCTACGAATATCATCGCCACTAGGAACACAAATACGGCCTCTGAAAGTCACCAAACCATCACCATTCAGACCAAACTCTGAGTTCCCTCTAGCCTCAGCTCTAGCTCTCAACTCTGCCAACTGAACATCAGTCGACTGCTCTTGACGGATCCTGTCCGTCAAAGTAGATCGAATAACCAACGCTGACAAACGAGCAATGGTACCTGGAATCACCAGATCAATCTCCTCTCTCTGCAAATCCAACAACAATGGCCTCTGAATCAAAGAACTCAATGAAGCACTCGACTTGCGGCTCAAAGCATCAGCCACAACATTCGCTTTCCCTGGGTGGTAACTGATAGTCACATCATAATCCTTAACCAGCTCTAACCACCTCCTCTGCCGCATGTTGAGCTCTTTCTGAGAGAACAGATACTTCAAACTCTTGTGGTCTGTGAAGATCTCACACTTTTCGCCATACAGATAATGTCTCCAAATCTTCAGGGCGAAAACCACAGCTGCTAGCTCCAAATCGTGCGTCGGATAAGCATAGGCAATGACCTTACCTCGCTGCATCAACACTGCACCAAGGCCTCTCTTCGACGCATCGGTATAGACCACAAAATCCTCTGAACCACTAGGCAAAGAAAGAACAGGAGCTGTCGTCAACATGTCCTTCAACTCTTGAAATGCACGCTGGCAATCAATAGACAACTCGAACTTCACAGTCTTCCTCGTCAGATTGGACAATGGCAGGGCAATCTTGGAAAAATCTGAAATGAAACGACGATAATAACCCGCCAAACCAAGGAAACTGCGTACCTCAGAGACAGAAGTAGGAATAGGCCAACTCTGAATCGCCTCTATCTTCAACGGATCAACAGCAATGCCATCTCTCGAAACCACATGGCCTAGAAAAGAAATCCGATCCAACCAAAACTCACACTTCTTCAACATGGCAAACAGTCTCCTCTCTCTCAACAACTGAAGAACAACTCTGAGATGCTCTGCATGAAGCTCTCTGGTCTTGGAATAGATAAGAATATCGTCGATGAAAACAATGACGAAACTATCCAAGAACGGCTTGAACACTCGGTTCATCAGGTCCATGAAGACTGAAGGGGCATTGGTCAAACCAAACGACATCACGAGAAACTCAAAATGACCATACCTGGTCCTGAAAGCCGTCTTAGGGACATCAGACTCCCTAACCTTCAACTGATTGTAGCCAGACCGAAGATCAATCTTTGAGAACACGGTGGCACCATGGAGCTGATCAAACAAATCATCTATCCGTGGCAACGGATACTTGTTCTTGACAGTCACTTTGTTAAGCTCCCTGTAGTCGATACACAGCCGCAAAGATCCATCCTTCTTCTTAACAAAAAGAACCGGAGCTCCCCAAGGAGAAGAACTCGGACGAATAAAACCCTTGTCTAGAAGTTCCTGCAACTGCGCCTTCAACTCCTTCATCTCAGTAGGAGCCATCCGGTACGGAGCCTTAGAGATAGGAACCGTACCAGGAGCTAGATCGATCACAAACTCAACATCTCTATCCGGCGGCAAACCCGGAACATCATCCTCAAACACATCAGCAAACTCCCTCACAACATCGATATCATCTACATTCAACTTAATCAGTCTATCAACATCTACAATAGAAGCCAGAAATACATCACAACCTGTACACATCAACCTCTCAGCCTCAATACAAGAAATAAAAGGAAGGACCAGCGAAGTACCTGAGCTGGCGAGAACTCCTCCCTGGCCATCATCTGCAAAAGCTACTGTCTTTGCAACACAATCGATAACTGCACGGTAAGTCGAAAGCCAATCCATGCCAAGAATAACATCGAAAGCAACCATAGGAATAACAATCAAATCAGCGAAGACAACTCGCTCCTCAATACGAACAGGGCACGCATAAACAATCGATGTCGGGCACAACACGTCCCCCGAAGGCAAAATAACACTAAGCTGAAGGGGAAGAACAGAAGGAACTATACCCAACGATCTCAAAAACAAATCAGACATAAAAGAATTAGTAGCACCAGTATCTACCAAAGTCGTAGCTACTCTGCCTGAAATCAAAATAGTACTAGAGATCAATGAAGAATCATGATTAATACCTTCCTTCGTCATCGCAAAGATACGACCCTGCACCTTCCCTTGGCTAGCTCCTCGAGGACAATCTCTGGCAACGTGGCCTGCCGTGCCACAACGAAAACAAGTATGAGTGTCCAATCTGCACTCTCCTCGATGATGCTTGCCACACTTTGGACACAGTGGCTTCTCGGGATCAAATGGAACTGGCGGTGGTCTAGGACTCGGCTCCATCTTGCCCTTGCCCTTGAAACGATCCCTGCCCCTCTGATTAGAACCCTGGCCTCTCTGAGCAACAGCTTGATGTCTCTCTTGCCTCTCCCTGGCGATGTCCTTCTCATCCTGCTCGGCCAACAATGCTTTGGACACAATCTCCTTGAAAGTAACAGCCTTGGACATGTTGATATCACGACGAATCTCAGCTCTAAGGCCTCGAATGAAATGAGCGCCTTTATCTTTATGATTGGAAGCAATGTACGGAGCAAAGAGACAACCCTCCTCAAACTTCAGAATATACTGACCAACATCCAAGCTCCCCTGACGAAGCTCCAAGAACTCCGTAACCTTCCTCGCTCGAAGTGCATCGGGAAAATACTTGTCGTAGAACAGGTCAGTGAACTCTGACCACATCAGTGTCGCAACAGTAACACTGACCTTCGTCGCATTCCACCAAATGCGGGCGGCCTTGACCAACATGAAAACGGCACAGCTGATCCTGTCTTTGTCCTCATACTGGAGATGATCGAAGATCGCCTCTAAAGCCTTGACCCACTCGACAGCAACTAGAGGATCGGTGCAACCTGCGAATTCCGGTGGATCCATTCTCTTGAAAGCAGAAAAGACGGCATCAGTGCCAACAGCCTGAGCAACCTGACCTCTCACTTGGCCTCGACCCTGTCCTGCTCCTTGCAATCGGAGCAACTGCTGAATCTGATCGCTATGAACTTTGGCCTGCTCCTTAAGCAACTTGCCGAACTCGTCGACAACTCTCGAGGAAGAACTATCCTCACCCTCTGTCGCCTTACGCTTAGGAGACATACTCTACAATTGCTCACAAGACACCAATCAATAATTAACAATGGATAGATGCAAGAAAACATACCCGGACAGTTGAGAGTAGACGAAGTCATATGCATTGGTCCGAAGAACACCGCTCTGATACCACTAAATGTGACACCCTGACCCGTAACGATAAAATACACAGCGGAAATTTAAAATTTTCTTTAAAATATGGAAGGAGTTTCAAAATACATTTCATAAAAATGTTTACAAAATAATCACATGATCATTCAAATGACATACAAAATACAAAATAATCATTCTTATGATCATGTCCCAAAATGATACAAAAATAATCTTCCTTCCAACGGTGTATGCATATGACCCCCATCCACGATCACTGCCCTGGTCGGTCACTCTTATCTGCATCACATGAAAATAACTGAAATGAGTATAAAAACTCAGCAAGTGGAACTCTACATAGCAATGATACATAGTATACTCTGTAAAACATGACTTTGAAATCATAAATACCATCAACTCTGAAACATGAATACTGTAGCAATAACTGTAGCAATAGCATAGCAATAGATAGCAATACGATGGTATTCTCTTTTCTATGGTTGGATTGATATCAATAGTATCTATGACTGTGGTTGCCAATATCCCATCGATATAAATCGATAACTGTGAAGGGATAAAAGCCTATGGTCGATGATCATCTAATTGCATGCAATGCTCTGACTATGATTAATCAATCCAATAAAACATTTGAACTCTGAATATCATTTAAAGCCGTCGTTCACAATCTCATAATATCTCTTGTATTCCCTTTTAACAATAGTGAGACACACAATGCCTCCAATAGATAATCAATGAGATCAATACATAACAATGAATCAATTGAAGGGAATAACACTTTGAAACCTTTAAAACACAATACATATATCATCATGTGAGCAAAAAGGATGAAATTCCACTTACAAACCAATAGAACACCTCCAAACTAACTCTTGGTACACCACCTACAACAATAATCCATAAATAATACCAATATCAACTCTATATCCACAAGTACAAGTTAAATAATCCATTAAACCAACAAAACATCAAGCCCAAGTAAACCCTTAACTCAAAACCTTAATAGAATCGCACCAAAAGCTTACCTAAGCTTCGTTATACCACAGAGAACGTCGATCTCTAGTCGAAAATCGAAACAAAGCCAAGAATCAAAGGTAGGAAGCAAAAGAAATGGATGAAAACCCTTGAGAAATGAGAGAAAATCGGAAATGAAGAAGAAGATAAGGTAAGGTATGGCCAACAACTCCCAAAAAGTGACTAAATATCTCGCCCATACTTACACCGCGGGTGCGGTTACACAAGCACCGCGGGTGCGCTAAGCTCACGGCATTCCAACAAAAATCCCATGCACGATCACCGCGGGTGCGGTGCTACAATTACCGCGGGTGCGGTGCACACCGCGGGTGCGGTCCTTGCACTGCCGCGGGTGCGGTGATGCCACGGCCCTCCAAATCCAGAATGATGAATAGTACACCACGGGGGCACTCCTATAAGAGCGCGGGTGCACTCTACTCACGGCAATGAACAGTAATAAATCAACTAAACTCGATCCGAAACGCTAAAACGAACAATCAACACCAACTAATACCTCAACAAAACAATAACCAATAATACTATAGCCCAAAACACAACCAATCATCTAATCACAAAACCCAAATAACAAGTAAAGCTTAAACCGTACCGTACACCGGGCTCGGCTATTACAATCTCCCCTCCTTAGAGGAATTTCGTCCTCGAAATTGACGTCACGGCACGAACAACTCAGGATACCTCTCTCTCATCTCAGTCTCTGGTTCCCACGTAGCCTCCTCAATCAAATGATTCTTCCAAAGGACTTTAACGATGCCGATCTCTTTGTTCCTCAATACTCTGACAGTGCGATCCAAAATCTGGACCGGAATCTCTTGGTAAGTCAAATTCGGCGTCAAGTCCAATGGCTCGTGGCGAAGAACATGGGAAGGATCTGCAATATACTTCCTGAGCATCGATACGTGAAACACATTATGGACTCTGTCAAGATCGGGCGGTAGGGCTAATCTGTAGGCTCGGTCACCAACTCTGTCCAAGATCTCAAAAGGACCAATAAACCTCAGACTCAACTTGCCCTTGTTGCCAAATCTCATCACACCCTTGAGAGGTGCTATCTTCAGAAATACATGGTCGCCAACCTCGAACTGCAAAGGTCTGCGACGAACATCTGCATAACTCTTTTGCCTGGACTGAGCAGTCTTCATCCTCTCTCTGATAACTGCAACAACATCGGCAGTCTGCTGGACCAACTCGGGACCCAACATCTTCCTCTCTCCAACCTCATCCCAAAACAAAGGAGATCTGCACTTCCTGCCATAAAGTGCCTCATATGGTGCCATGCCAATCGACGCCTGGTAGCTATTGTTGTACGTGAACTCCACAAGCGGCAATTTAGAATCCCAGCTACCAGAATAATCAATAGTACAAGCCCTGAGCAAATCCTCAAGAATCTGAATGACTCTCTCTGACTGACCGTCGCTCTGAGGGTGATAAGCTGTACTGAACGCTAACCGTGATCCCATAGCTCTGTGCAGACTCTTCCAAAACTCGGAGGTAAATCTGGGGTCACGATCAGACACAATCGACACAGGCACACCATGAAGTCTAACAATCTCTGCTATGTAGTCCTCGGCATACTGATTCATGGAGTACGTCGTCTTGGTTAATCCTTTTATAATCACCTTGAATTATAACTCAATAATTACAGATTACCGGAATATAATTCTCGGGCAAAGCACTGATCCTTTTAAGCTGTGAAAAAACTGAATTTTGATATGGGAGCATCTGGCAAGCAACGACTGTTGCAGTTGAACGAGATGGAGGAATTCAGGAATGATGGCTACGAGAATGCAAAGATATACAAAGAAAAGACCAAGCGAGGGCATGACAGACAGATTCTTCGACGAAACTTCGAACCAAGACAACAGGTGTTATTGTTCAATTCTCGACTGAGGTTGTTTCCTGGTAAGTTAAAATCACGATGGTCTGGACCATTCACAGTGGAAACAGTGTACCCATATGGTGAAATTGAGCTGAAGTGTAACAACGGTCAGACATTCAAAGTGAATGGTCAGAGGGTCAAGCATTACTTTGGAAGTGAAGTGAGAAACATGGACAACATTCCACTTGGAGAACCAAAGTAGGACGGAGAAATTCAGGATGATTACTATAAACCAAGCGCTGTGTGGGAGGCAACCCACAATTATCTTTAGCTATCATTTGGTTTATGTAAGGCCCGAGAAATTTATCCTGTTAATTCGAAATGATTTGGTGATAATAAATATGATTATAGACGGAACGGATTAAACCGGAA
Organism: Primulina eburnea; assembly: GCF_022965805.1. Classification (NCBI taxonomy): domain Eukaryota; kingdom Viridiplantae; phylum Streptophyta; class Magnoliopsida; order Lamiales; family Gesneriaceae; genus Primulina; species Primulina eburnea. The sequence continues at coordinate 21,324,848 of NC_133117.1, forward strand.
AAGACGGAAAAAAGCACGAAATATGTGCGACGACAGAACACCTCGCGCATACGCGCGACGTGGAACCGCGCATATGCGCGCTAGTGGCAGAAGACCTCGCGCATATGCGCGCATATGCGCGAGATGTCCAGTATCTAAAGGTGATGTCCAGAGAGTTGGGCGCACATGTGCGGCGTGGAGGCGCGCATCTGCGCGAGTCTTGAATGCGGAGACAGTAGGTATCGCGCATATGCGCGGCGAAGGGGTGCGCATATGCGCGAGTTGCTAAGCACTTACACGCCGAGAGCTATGGTCTCGCGCATATGCGCCGAGACATGTCGCGCATATGCGCAAGACGTGCAGTACGCACAATCCTCCACTTGGATTTACGTGCGATGTGTATGTATATATATATATATATATATATATATGTATACTACATAGCTTCAGAAGATAGAAAAGAAAGGAATCGGGAAGTGCTGGAGAAATGGTAAGCTTCATGTGAGAATTTGATTTACGAACGATCCGCCTGTCCGATTTTGAATCTGTGTACAACACCGTGTTTCTATCGATGACAGCTTCAACAGGACATTGATATGGACAGAGTTGACTTCGAGACTTCGACTTTGTCAGACCCCGAAGACAAAGGTATAAATTAATGTTGAGTTGGGATTGCACAACTCGAGTTAGGTTTGACTCGAGTTTCCCTAAATCACCTACTTCTTATGATTATGTTTATCGCTTTGACTTGATATGCTTGTTCTATGGATGTATAGAAAGCAGGTATTAGTCGAGTAATCTTGTGACAGAAGTGTCTGATAGTGGCGGGATCGCCATGGGAACATTGCACGATGTCACAAGATAGAATATTAGTGAAAATGCCAAAGTCTATGACGGATAGGTCAAGACACTGGACGTTTGGCTATATCGGATTGGATAGAATCGGAGTTTCTTCTATTACTGGTGTTCGATATGGAAAGAGCCAAAGTCCGTGAATAAGAACATACCACCACCCCGATCAGGAGTGTAGGTGGGTGTATGTTCTTATTAAGATCGGGATCCCTAGATTAGGAATGAGTCGAGTCTGAGTCTGAGAATCACAGAGAGTGATTCATTACTTGATATTGAATTATGTTCCTGATGATGGTACATGTTTAGAGTATGATTTATTCTTGATATTGATTCATGTTTAGGATTATAATACATGTGATGAATATTTGATTCATGTTTCTGATTTTGATATATGTTAAGAATATCTTATATGCTTTTATATTGTTTTTATGATTGCATGTATACATGGTTTATACTGAGAATATAATTCTCATCGGAGTTATCCGGGTGTTGTCTAGTTTTTATGTGTGCATGACAACAGGTGGGACAGGATCAGGGTCAAGAAGAGAACGAGGCTGGACTAGATAGCGTGGAGATCCGGGCTCAGAAGTAAATTAGGATTCAGTACTGATATGTAGTTGAACCTAGTTGAATTCTCATAGACAATACAAGACTTGTATAAATATGTATTTCGAATTGATTTACATTACGTTTCCGCTTTGTATTTTTAAAAAAAAAATTAGACCATGTTTATCATAATTGATTGATTAATTCTAAGGATGATTAGAATTTAATTAGCGTCCGGGTCCCCACAACAGGTGGTATCTTAGCTTTAGGTTCCAGAACAGTAGGCTCTAGAACTGTAGGTTCTTGAGACTGAGATAGAGGCTAGTGAGCGGGGTAGATTGAGGTTTTCTTTCCTGCTTTTGATTGCTGGCATGTGATTTATTATACTGTTGAATTAAATTGTGTGTGCTAGCATGATATTATGTTTTATTGTTTTGTTTGAAAATACATGTTACCTGAATATCTGAGTTGATGTGGTAATATGTATTATTTGAGGACGAATCAGAACCAATTTGTGGGGACCCGGACGCTAATCATCTTCTTAATCATCGTTGGGAATAAATAATCAAGTATAATAAACAGGGTCTAAATTTTTTTTTTTTTTTTAAAATTACACAGCGGAAACATAATGTAATTAAATTCAAATTACATATTAAACATAACATACAATTATTGTATGATCTACAATAATCCGACTAGGTTCAACTATAAGTCAGTGCTGAACCCTAAGTTGCTTCAAAGTCCGAATCTCCACGCTATCTAGTCCAGCCTCGTTCTCTTCTTGACCCTGATCCTAGCCCACCTGTTGCCATGCACACATACAAACAAGACAACAGCCGGATAACTCCGGTGAGATATAAATATCCCAGTATAAATCATGTATACATGCAATCATATAAATCATATAAGAGTACATAACAAAAATCATATCCTATATCAACATCATGATATAAATCAATATAAATCAATTACAAGAATAAATCATATTCTAAACATGTACCCTAATCAGGAACATAAATCAATATCTAGAATAAATCCTATTCTAGGCATGTACCAATATCAGGATCATAAATCAATATCAAGAATAATTCCTATTCTAAACCTGTACCAATATCAGGAACATAATCAATCTCAAGAATAACTTCTATTCTAAACATGGACCAACATCTGGAACATGATCAGTATCAAGAATAATTTCTATTCTAAATATGTACCAATATCAGGAACATAAAAGGACAGGAACCATATTCATGAACATAAATCCGTATTAATCAATACCATAAGATATAACTGTCACTCAATCCCGTGACTCTACTTTTTAGACTAGACTCAATCCTAGTCTAGGGATCCCGGTTTCCAGATGTGGTATTCCTATATCGAATTCTGTAAAAGATGGAACCATAATCTCTATTACTCGATATAACCAGTGCCCTGGTATTCCTATATCGAATTCCGTAATAGAAGAATTCCAATACCCTTTACTCGATATAACCAAATATGGTGTTCCTATATCGAATTCCGTAATAGATTCCATTACTCGATATAACCAAACATCCAGTGTCCTGACCTAACCGTCAAGGACTGTAGCTCTATCGCTAATATCCTATCTTGAGACATCGTGCAATGTGCCGTGGCGATACCACCACTATCCGGCACTTCTGTCACAAGATAACTCGTCTAATACCTGTCATCTAGTATCAAGAGAACAAGTACATCAATCCACTTAATGCAAATATCAATGCAATAAGGTAAAGTATGTGATTTAGGGAAACTCGAGTCAAACCTCCCTCGAGTTGTGCAATCCCAACTCAACATTAATTTATACCTTTATCTTCTCGCTCAGAAGAAGAAGAAGTCCCGACTCTGTCTCGGTCCATTCCCAATCTGGTAAGAACAGTTGAATAGGTATAATATCAATACACAATTCAATTCAATACCTGTTCTGATTAATACTCAAATCAAAACACATAATCTGATTAATGTCAATCGACATACGGTATCACAATCCAATCCAAATCAATACCGAATCTGATCAATATCAACCAACTGATGTTTCGACGGCATAACAACACTGTCTCGATAACCCCGTCAGTCCAAACATCACAGATATAATACCAGAACTCATAATCAATATCGATATCAGTCATAATCTCAATAACCATACATATCTGATATGAATTCTCAGTCAAATCGACTCCAAAAATCATAACAATTACATACACAGTCCGTTCTTCAATCTGACTTCGATTCTATGATGTCTAACATGACAAGAACACCATACACGAATTATATCAAATTCCTACAACATCATATTTTCAAATGATACCAGAAATCAATAAAACTTACGTCCTTCTTAGCGAGAGGAGTACAGAACTGCGTTTGGATTCAAATTCTGATAATCGGATCGAACAAAATCTCAAATTAAACTCAAATAAAGCTTAAGGGAATTTGAAGGGAATTCTCGCTGATCTTGCTTCTGAATTCGTGAAGAATGAGTTGTATATATATCAAGTTATATGGTGGTGACAAGTGTCCCACTAAATCCAATATTGCACTTTAGCCCCTGAATTCTTCACTATTTACAATTTGGTCCTCAAAACTCTTTTTAATTCCATTTCAATCCTAATTAATCACAAAATTTATGGAATTTAATTCATACTTCCAAAATTCGTAATTAAATAATCTCGGATTAAAATGATATAATCTCGGGCCTTACAATTCTCCCCCTCTTAGATACGATTTCGTCCTCGAAATCACAGGTAATCAAGTCAGATATCAACACTAAACGTATACAAGAGGTAAATCAGAAAACTTATCTCAATGAATCAATTCTGAAATTTCAATCTCATATCAGATTCTGTCTTTCAGATATTCTCATTGACCTACTGACAATCTTACTGTGTTTTCAACAACAGGATAATCTTCATTCTGAATTCTCTTACTTCTACTGATTCTGATTCCAATCTGGAATAAGAATTCACTAAGTACAATGTCATAATATTTCTCCAATCCTTCTGACAGAATCAATCTCGTATTACTGGCTATACAACGTCCGTATAACCCAATCTACAGCTCATCACATATCAGGACCATCAGCTATTATCAAATCTGTTTATCTCAATCAAAGACATATACTGTCTTCAGCTTCAAATACCAATCGTCATCATCCGACGTTGGTTTCTTAAATCTGTCTATTCTGAACTGTCTTAATAATTATTGTCATACAGGAATTCATACAGTGACAATAATTCATAACAACTAGTGCTAACATCCAGCACTAAAGCTGTATAGTGCTAATATTCAGCAAAAAGCTGTACCAAAATCTTCCAATATTTGGTTAGTACATTCTGAATGTCTGTCAATCTGTAAAACAATCTAAAAGAAGCTCATGATAGACTCTATTATAGGTACCAAATCAATCAAAAGTCACAATCTGATATAATCTACTGTGGCATTCTGATCTTTCTGACCACTTTTCTGACATCGATCTATGTCAGTTGGTCATGTTTGTACGTTATCTGGTACAAACTAATAGATATAGATTGAACAATCTGTCAATCATAATCATATCATATCATATCTGGAAAGTATTGAAGTAATCTCATTATGAAATTCATCGAATTATACTCCCCATTTCTCGTCAGAACTATACAATTTCTGTAATAAATCTTCTGATTTCTATCTTTCTGTCTTCATCAGTCAACGATTTAGACATTTCAATATAAATTCTGACATAACTGATTTCCTCTGTTTATATCAAAACTGTCCATTCGAATTATCACACATTTCCTGTTATCAGAATAATACTGAATCTACTACTGTGCGCATTTGACAATACCTGTCATTCAAATTCGAATATCTGACCCAAACAAATCAGCTAATAATATAAAATAAAACATTACCTACCTGGTATTCGGCTCTGACACACTGTTCTAACTATCAAAATCAAGTTCTGAACAGTCTGATTCAATTTCTGAACTGCTTATCATCTCAACGGTTCATAACACTCGATATCAAACACAGACTTAGAATGATAATAATATCAGATTAGATTCAAAATATCAATACGCAATACTGATCTAATAACTGCAAAAGACGCAATCTCTGACATTTCTGACATCTCTGAAATTCTGTCATATTCAATGCCATTCTCAGTCACTGATCCCTGTCTCAACAGTACTATAATTCAGTCAGTATACTATCTTCAGATATCATAGACTCTGAATACAATCTGTCACAATCGAGATTCATATCTGAACAATTCTGTATACCAAAATCTCAGTTCCCAGAATATTCAATTCAATCATACGCTGCGAATATATCAAAATGTCATAGATAAAACGAGCATAATGTCTTCAGAATATTACTGAACACAGGATTCATCAACCCATCATTGGAACTGAAGTACTTTCCAGAGAAACATATAATCAAATGTAACTCTAACTTTTAGACAATAATTCTTTCAACTGATTTCACAATTCTTTCAATTCAATCAGTATCGGTCTATAATAAATTATAAAATGAAACCAATACCTGGAATCAAATCAAAGCTGAAATCACTTTTCCTGATACAGAACCACCTGAAATCTCATCTGAAGGACTATAGCAAACTTCTTGCTATTAGTAAATCAATTCATGATAGGCTCAGCTTCAGTCATCAACTGAATACATAGGGAATTATTCCATTCCTTTCGATAGTCATCGAATCATACATAATACGGATATCAAGGAATTCAAAAATCAAGAATCCTTACCGTATATCATTTATTCCCTGGCCATTTCAGGTCCAAATCTTACCATCTCCTGGCAAGAATCTATCATAGCTCTGTACTTGTTCGATATATCAATATCCATTATGCAGTCATCATCAGATAATACAAGTACAATCTAGTCGAATTCAATCTTATTCTCAACCTACTGCAGTATATGACATATCACAGAATATCACTGATATTAAATTCTTTCCCCAAAAGGTATAAAAGTCAATACTACAGTAACATAGACTCAACAGGTAAAGCGTATATCAGTGCCACCCAATCCAGGATAATCATACTGATTGCATTAGTATATATCAATACATATGCATCATAATCCTAAAGGAACAATACCTGCCACTATATCATCAAGTGTGTCCTGGGTCTGTTCCTTGATCACCATATCCAGATGATCTAGCTCCCTGAAATCCTCGGGAACCTCTCAGTTCTAGTACTCCTTTGGTTGTAATCCACCAACTTCTGACAGCTTCTCGTGACTGAGGGAATACCAGTTTAACTCTCTGTTCATCTGTACAATCGAGTAAATCAAACAGTATTTCTATTTCATCAAACCAGTTTTCATACTCTTCAGACGTCCCGATACCACTCAGAATCGGCGGCTGAAATAACTGAAACTCTTTCAATTTAATTTCCATCTAAACTTCTGATACATCTATCTGATCAGACGAAGTACTACCCCTTTCTGAAATTCTTCTACGAGGTATATCTGATGATCACAAGAGTCAGTAATCACAGGAGATAATCAATCTCAATCCCTTTCTGATCAGCTTACCTTCTGATCAAAATTGGTTCTGATTCATTTTCAAATCAGATATATTACCAAATCAATTCAGATATTCAGGTAACATACATTTAAACACAATAAAACATGCTGGCATGCTAGCATACTCAATGTAAATCAACATGATACTATATCACATGCTAGCAATCAAAAGCAGGAAAGAAAACTCAGTCTACTCCGCTCACTCTTTTCTATCTCAGTGCTAAGGAACCTACAGTTCAAGGACCTACAGCTCTGATACCACCTGTTGTGGGGACCCGGACGCTAATCATCTTCTTAATCATCGTTGGGAATAAATAATCAAGTATAATAAACAGGGTCTAAATTTTTTTTTTTTTTAAAATTACACAGCGGAAACATAATGTAATTAAATTCAAATTACATATTAAACATAACATACAATTATTGTATGATCTACAATAATCCGACTAGGTTCAACTATAAGTCAGTGCTGAACCCTAAGTTGCTTCAAAGTCCGAATCTCCACGCTATCTAGTCCAGCCTCGTTCTCTTCTTGACCCTGATCCTAGCCCACCTGTTGCCATGCACACATACAAACAAGACAACAGCCGGATAACTCTGGTGAGATATAAATATCCCAGTATAAATCATGTATACATGCAATCATATAAATCATGTGACACCCTGACCCGATACAATTAAAATACAGCGGAATTTAAAATTTTCTTTCAAACATGGAAGGAGTTTCAAAATACATTTTATAAAAGTGTTTACAAAATAACAACATGATCATTCCAATGACATAACAAAATACAAAATATCATTAGTGTGATCATGTTACAAAATGGTACAAAATAATCATCCTTCCAATCTTCGTATGCATATGACCCCCATCCACAGTCAACGTCCCGGTCCGTCGCTCTTATCTGCATCACATGAAAATAACTGAAATGAGAATAAATCTCAGCAAGTGGAACTCTTACATAGCAATGATACATAGTATACACTGTAAAACATGGCTTTTAAATCATAAATACCATCGACTCTGAAACATGAATAACGTAGCAATAACTGTAGCAATAGCAATGGCAATAGATAGCAAAACGATGGTATTTCTCTTTTCTCTGGTTGGATTGATATCAATAGTATCTGTGACTGTGGTTGCCAATATCCCATCGATATAAATCGATAACTGTGAGGGGATAAAAGCCTATGGTCGATGATCATCTAATTGCATGCAATGCTATGGCTATGATTAATCAATCCAATAAAACATTTGAATTCTCAATAGCATTTAAGGCCGTCGTTTCGAAATCTCATAATATATCTTGTATTCCCTTTATAACAATGGTGAGACATACAATGCCTCCAATAGATAATCAATGAAACGAATACATAGCAATGGATCAATGGAAGGGAATAACGCTTTGAAACCTTTAAAACACAATACATATAATATCATGTGAGCAAAAAGGATGAAATTCCACTTACAAACCAATAGAACACCTCCAACTATACTCTTGGTACACCACCTACAACAATAATCCATAAATAACACCAATATCAAGACTAAATCCAAAAGTCCATGCTAAATAATCCATAGAACCATCAAAACATCAAATCCAAAATAACCCTTAACTCGAAACCTCATTAGAATCGCACCAAAAACTTACCTAAGCTTCCTTATACCACGGAGAACGATGATCTCAAGTCGGAAATCGAAACAAAGCCAAGAATCAAAGGTGGGAAGCAATTGAAATGGATGAAAACCCTTGCCAAAAGAGAGAAAATCGGAAATGGAGGAAAGAAGATAAGGTAGGTATGGCCAACAACTCCCAAAAAGTCACTTAAAAACTCGCCCATACTTACACCGCGGGTGCGGTCCCACAAGCACCGCGGGTGCGCTAAGCTCACGGCAACCAAAATAAATCCCATGCACGAACACCGCGGGTGCGGTGCTACAATTACCGCGGGTGCGGTCTCACCGCGGGTGCGGTCCTTGCACTGCCGCGGGTGCGGTGATGCCACGGCCCTCCAAAACCAAAATCATGAATAGTACACCGCGGGGGCACTCATCTAAGAGCGCGGGTGCACTCTACTCACGGCAATGAACAGTAACAAAACAACTAAAAATCGATTCGAAACGCTGAAACGAACAATCAACACCAACTAACACCTCAAATAAATAATAACCAATAATACTATAGCCCAAAACACAACTATAATCATCTAATCACAAAACCCAATTAACACAATAAAGCTTAAACCGTACCGTACACCGGGCTCGGCTATTACAAATCATATAAGAGCATATAACAAAAATCATATCTTATATCAACATCATGATATAAATCAATATAAATCAATTACAAGAATAAATCATATTCTAAACATGTACCCTAATCAGGAACATAAATCAATATCTAGAATAAATCCTATTCTAGGCATGTACCAATATCAGGAACATAAATCAATATCAAGAATAATTCCTATTCTAAACCTGTACCAATATCAGGAACATAATCAATCTCAAGAATAACTTCTATTCTAAACATGGACCAACATCTGGAACATGATCAGTATAAAGAATAATTTCTATTCTAAATATGTACCAATATCAGGAACATAAAAGGACAGGAACCATATTCAGGAACATAAATCCGTATTAATCAATACCATAAGATATAACTGTCACTCAATCCCGTGACTCTACTTTTTAGACTAGACTCAATCCTAGTCTAGGGATCCCGGTTTCCAGATGTGGAATTCCTATATCGAATTCCGTAAAGGATGGAACCATAATCTCTATTACTCGATATAACCAGTGCCCTGGTATTCCTATATCGAATTCCGTAATAGAAGAATTCCAATACCCTTTACTCGATATAACCAAATATGGTGTTCCTATATCGAATTCCGTAATAGATTCCATTACTCGATATAACCAAACATCCAGTGTCCTGACCTAACCGTCAAGGACTGTAGCTCTATCGCTAATATCCTATCTTGAGACATCGTGCAATGTGCCGTGGCGATACCACCACTATCCGGCACTTCTGTCACAAGATAACTCGTCTAATACCTGTCATCTAGTATCAAGAGAACAAGTACATCAATCCACTTAATGCAAATATCAATGCAATAAGGTAAAGTATGTGATTTAGGGAAACTCGAGTCAAACCTCCCTCGAGTTGTGCAATCCCAACTCAACATTAATTTATACCTTTATCTTCTCGCTCAGAAGAAGAAGAAGTCCCGACTCTGTCTCGGTCCATTCCCAATCTGGTAAGAACAGTTGAAAAGGTATAATATCAATACACAATTCAATTCAATACCTGTTCTGATTAATACTCAAATCAAAACACATAATCTGATTAATGTCAATCGACATACGGTATCACAATCCAATCCAAATCAATACCGAATCTGATCAATATCAACCAACTGATGTTTCGACGGCATAACAACACTGTCTCGATAACCCCGTCAGTCCAAACATCACAGATATAATACCAGAACTCATAATCAATATCGATATCAGTCATAATCTCAATAACCATACATATCTGATATGAATTCTCAGTCAAATCGACTCCAAAAATCATAACAATTACATACACAGTCCGTTCTTCAATCTGACTTCGATTCTATGATGTCTAACATGACAAGAACACCATACACGAATTATATCAAATTCCTACAACATCATATTTTCAAATGATACCAGAAATCAATAAAACTTACGTCCTGTAGTAGCTCTTAGCGAGAGGAGTACAGAACTGCGTTTGGATTCAAATTCTGATAATCGGATCGAACAAAATCTCAAATTAAACTCAAATAAAGCTTAAGGGAATTTGAAGGGAATTCTCGCTGATCTTGCTTCTGAATTCGTGAAGAATGAGTTGTATATATATCAAGTTATATGGTGGTGACAAGTGTCCCACTAAATCCAATATTGCACTTTAGCCCCTGAATTCTTCACTATTTACAATTTGGTCCTCAAAACTCTTTTTAATTCCATTTCAATCCTAATTAATCACAAAATTTATGGAATTTAATTCATACTTCCAAAATTCGTAATTAAATAATCTCGGATTAAAATGATATAATCTCGGGCCTTACACAATTCTTGATCAAAGGTAAGCTGATCAGGAAGGGACTGAGACGGATTTGTCTCATGTTATTGATAATTCTGGTGATTATCAGATATACCCCCTAGAAGAATTTCGGAAAGAGGTAGTACTTTGACCGACCAGATGGATGTGTCAGAAACTCCAATGGAAATACAGTTGAGTAGGTTTCAGTCATTCCAACTGTCGATTCTGAGGGGTACTGAGACGATTGTTGATTGTGAGAATTTGTTAGATGATATAGAGATATTGTTTGATTCACTCGAGTACCCAGATGAACGTAGAGTTAAACTGATTGGACATTAGTTACAGGAAGTCGCAAGGAGTTGGTGGATTGCAACCAAAGAAGCCTTGGAGCATTGTGGTACGGTGATTACCTGGAAGATCTTCAAAATTGAGTTCTATCGAAGATTTTTCCCATGTTTGTACCAAGAAGATAAGAGGGCAGAGTTTGAAAATTTGAAACAGGGTCAGCTAAGCATTGAAGGATATGTTACTCAATTTTCTACCTTGCTACGTTTTTCTCCTCACGTGGCCGAGGACGATGAAGCTGTGACTGATCAGTTTGTTAAGGGATTGAATCCTGAAATATTGACATTAGTTAATATAGGCCGACCCTATACTTTTGCAGAAGCTCTGAGTAGGGCCAAGAGAGCCGAAGCTAGTCTAATAAGACAAAAAGGAGCTTCGTTTGCACCTCTAACATCGAGACCACAACAACCACCTCTCGGACCTGAGACGGTAATAGTATTAGCGAAAGGAAAGACTATTTGAAAGCTCGAAAAAAGCAGTTTAAGAAGTTAGGCAGCAGTCTTTCTAGCTCCAGCAGTTCGAGTCAGAGTTATACCGGAGTGTACTGCAGCACCTGCGGAGGGAGACATCCCACTGAGCAATGCTAAGGAGTATTTTGTAGTTGCCGTATCTGCAAACGATCCGGACATTTTGCTAGAGTATGTACACAGAGAGGTTCCCGAAGATTCCCGGGAGCATAAGCGTTTGGTGGTAGTGACAGAGGAACAGATCCTGGATGCACTTGACGATATAGTAGCAGGTACCTCTTCGTTTATGATTTTGTTACATATGTGTTGGGAGATTCTCGTACATCTTATACATGATTTCTAAATAAATTGCATTGATGTGTGCTTGGTCTGTTGAGTCGGTATCTGCGGTAGTTGTTATCTCTTTACCTTTTTGGGAAGAGTTTTTATATCGGTGAATTCTGTGAGACATTGTATACTGCAGTAAGATGAGAATTAAAGTTAATTATCTGATGTGTACTTGTATTGTCTGATTGTGACTACATTTTGAATAATGATATGCTGACCAAGTACAGAGCTATTACAGACCGATCCCAGAGGATGGTAAGATTCGGACCTGAAATGGCCGAAGAAAGAATAATATACAGTAAGGATTTTCGATTTAAAATTCCTTTGATATCCGTATTAACTATAACTCGATGATTATCAAAAGGAATGGAGTTATTCCTTATGCAGTCAGTTTATTACCGAAAATGAATATACCATGAGCTGATTTGTCGATAGCAGGAGAATTTCTAAAGTCTTTCTAGACGAAATTCCGGGTTTGCCTTATATCAGGAAGAGTGATTTCAGCCGTGATTTGATACCAGTTCTGTTTATCAGTTCAGTTATGGGTGGATGAATCATGTGTTCAGAGGTATTCTGATGATTTTATACTCGGTATGTGTATGATATTTTGATTTCTTGTAGTATATGACCGACTGAATCACATATTTGGTATTGAATATTTTGAGATATGAAAAGTTGTATACAAACAGTGTTGAAATGTGCATCTTGATTTAGACAGACTATATTAAGAGTATGTGACATCTGAAGACGATATATCTGTTGAGCTGAGTACATTGAGGCTGTGATCAGTTGGCCAGGATTGATATCAGTGTCAGATATTTACATTTCTATGAGTTTAGTAGGCTACTGTATATGTTGGTTATTTTAAATTGCTTGTGAATGATTATTTCTCTGCAGCAATGTTTGATACAGATTGTATACAGTTAAGATTCGATACCGTACAAGCCGAATCAGAGCTGATTTTGAAGTTTGAAACTGTTCAGAAAGTGGATCAAAATGGGCAAAAAAATTTGATACCAGTAGTCAGAGCAGAGTATCGATCTGAATATCAGGAAGACGTACAGATATGATCAGACATTTGAGACGTATGTCAGAAAAGGGGTCAGATTGTATTGAATGCCAGAGTTGATTATATCATACGAGGATTTTTGGTTGATTTTGTACTTTTGGCAAGGTATACAATAACCTCTTTCACCTATTGTCTATAGATTGACAGACAGTCGGAATGAACTATCCTGATACTGGAGGATATCCAGGAACTGTAGTGCTGGATTTTAGCACTAGCTGACATGATTTATTGTCACTTGTAAATTATCGTATAACGATAGCTATCAGATGAATATCGAGATAGCATCATTCAAGGAATTGTACAGTGAGAACTGCATATTTTCTTCGTATGGGGATTATATCTCAGTGATACATGAGATTGGATTTGATGGGATCAGAGATATGAAAAAAAATTGAAACTGATTCAGAAGAGAGTAAAGACAGCTCAGAATAAATAGACGGAATATGTCGACGTCAGATGATGACTGTTGATATTTGGGGTTGAAGATTGAATATAATCCTAATTGAAATTATCAGATTGATAGGAGATAATAGTATTGATTTGTTATGAGCTGTTAATTGGTATATACGGATGTTGTATAGCCAGTATTGTGAGATTGATTCTATCATCAGTTATTCAAGTGGTATTATGAGATTTTAATTCTTGAAGCATTATTCTAGATTGGAATGAGGGATCCATGCAAGTGGTATTATGAGATTTTAATTCTTGAAGCATTATTCTAGATTGGAATGAGGGATCCATGGAAGAAAATAATCCAGAATGAAGACTATTCTGCTGTTGAACATACAGTAAAGTCGTCAGGATATCAAAAGAATACCTGAAAGACGAAATCTGATATAAGACTGAGAATTCAGAATGATTTCGTCGAGATGAGTGTTCTGAGTAAACTCAGTTATACATTTCTTCTTATATATCTGAATTGATTGACTATGATTTCGGGGACGAAATCAGATCTTAGGGGGGAGAAATATAAGGCCTGAGAAATTTATTCTATTAATCCGAAATGATTTGGTGATAATAAATATGATTATATATGGAACGGATTAGACCGGAAAAGACGGAAGAAAACACGAAATATGTGTGAGTACAGAACACCTCGCGCATATGCGCGACGAGGAACCGCGCATATGCGTGCTAGTGGCAGAATACCTCGCGCGTCCAGTAGCTAAAGGTGATGTCCAGAGAGTTGGGCGCACATTCGCGGCGTGGAGGCGCGCATATGCTCGAGTGTTGAATGCGGAGACAGTAGGTCTCGCGCATATGCGCGGCGAAGGGGCGCGCATATGCGCGAGTTGCTAAGCACTTACGCGCCGAGACATGTCGCGCATATGCGCGAGACGTGCAGTACGCACAATCCTCCACTTGGCTTTACATGCGACGTGTATGTATATATATATATATATATATATATATATATATATATATATATATATATATATATGTATGTATGTATACTACATGGCTTCAGAAGATAGAAAAGAAAGGAATCGGGAAGTGCTGGAGAAATGGTAAGCTTCATGTGAGAATTTGATCTACGAACGATCCGCATGTCCGATTTTGAATCTGAGTACAACACCGTATTTCTATCGACGACAACTTCAACAGGACATTGATATGGATAGGGTTGACTTCGAGACTTCGAATTCGTCAGACCCCGAAGACAAAGGTATAAATTAATGTTGAGTCGGGATTGCACATCTCGAGTGAGGTTTGACTCGAGTTTCCCTAAATCACATACTTCTTATGATTATGTTTATTGCTTTGACTTGATATGCTTGTTCTATGGATGTATAGAAAGCAGGTATTAGTCGAGTAATCTTGTGACAGAAGTGCCTGATAGTGGCGGGATCGCCACGGGCACATTGCATGATGTCACAAGATAGTGTAGTAATCTTGGGACAGAAGTGCCTGATAGTTGCGGGATCACCACGGGCACATTGCACGATGTCACAGATAGGATATTGGTGAAAATGCCAAAGTCTATGACGGATAGATCAAGACATCGGACGTTTGGCTATATCGGATTGGATAGAATCGGAGTTTCTTCTATTACTAGTGTTCGATATGGAAAGAGCCAAAGTCCGTGAATAAGAACATACCACCACCCAGATCGGGAGTGTAGGTGGGTGTATGTTCTTATTTCGATCGGGATCCCTAGATTAGGACTGAGTCGAGTATGAGTCTGAGAATCACGGAGAGTGATTCATTACTTGATATTGAATTATGTTCCTGATGATGGTACATGTTTAGAGTATGGTTTATTCTTGATATTGATTCATGTTTAGGATTATAATTGTGGGGACCCGGACGCTAATCATTTTCTTAATCATCTTTCGGATTTAATTATCAATTAAGATAATACAGGGTCTAAAAATTTTTCTTTTTAAAATATAACTGCGGAATGTAGTGGAATATAACTAATATACATCTCAGTATATAAGTACAATAATGTACAACAATTATTCAAACTAGTCTAAAGTTCCACTACTAACTGTCGAGTGTTAAACCAAATCTGCAATAAGTCCTGAATCACCACTCTAAACTCGTCTTGTCTCATCATCTTCTTCTTGACTCCGATCATGTCCCACCTGTTGTCGTGCACACATACATAACAAGACAACAGCCGGATAATTCCGGTGAGATATAAATATCCCAGTCTAAACAATGTATACATGCAATTAACTGAATTAACATAAAAGCATGCATTATATCTTTGCACATGTATCTAAAATCAACAGCATGTATCAATACCAGTCTGTAAATAAAACAAGAATCGTAATCTAGGAAACATATATGGATCTATAAATCAACTCTAGTCTCAATGTCTAAGACTCGACTCATCTCTCATTATAATCTAGGGATCCCGATCTAAGTTAGACTTTTTGTATGCTGTATCGAGTGTCTACAATAGACGTCGATCTACATCTAAGCTCATCGATACACCGTAAGTCTAGGGTCTGAGCAGTTCTGACAAAGACTTAGACTTGGGCATGCTATATCGAGTGTCTACAATAGAAGTCGATCTACATCTAAGCTCATCGATATACCACAAGTCTAGGGTCTTAGCAGTTCTGTCCAAGACTTGGCGTTTCTGCCCTAGCTAGGCTGTTCTGCCCTAGATTCAAACTCTGGCTCATCTATTATTCAATAGACTAAGCATATCAATCTGATAAACTTCAAATATCAATGCAATAAAATAAAGTATGTGATTTAGGGAAACTCAAGTCAAACCTAACTCGAGTTGTGCAATCCCGAATCAACATTTATTTATACCTTTGTCTTCCTGGTCTGACGAAGACGAAGTCTTGTAGTCTGATATGTCCATACCCAGTCTGGCAATGACAATCACATAGATACAATATCAGTATATATCTCAGTTCAGAATCTGTTCTGATCAATACTCAAATCCATACAAAATCTGATTAATGTCAATGACATAACAGTACACTCTCTTTAATACTGACTCTGATCAAATATAAATCAACTGATGTTTCGACGGCATAATAATACAGTCTCGGTAACCCCGTCCATCTCAACATCACAGATATAATACCAGAATTCATAATCAGTATCATTACAATTCATAATCTGAATAATATCACAACTCTGATATAGCATCTCAACTAAATCAACTCTGAAATTCATAACAATTTCATAAACAGTCTATTCTTTAATCTGTCTTCAATTATACAATGTCTATTGTAGCAGAAACATCATATCTGATTCGTATTCAATTCTGACAATATCATAAATTAAAATCATGTCTAAACGTAACAAAACTTACGTCCAGTTGTAGTCTGCGTCGATAGGATCTCAGTACTGTAGTCGGATTCAAAAACAGACGGAGGGATTTTGCACAATCTCGATCTTAAGCTTCACGGACTAATCTTTCCAAAGTTTCCTTCGTTTCTTTCTTTCTCCTTGTTTCTGAATTGCTTGCATATATATATATATATATATATATTTATATATATATATATATATATATATAATATATATATATACATACGATACATGCATGAAGGCAAGTGGCGCACCCTTCACATAACACGTCTCGCGCATATGCGCGAGACCTACTGGTCTCGGCAGTGACAATAATCACAACTCGCGCATGTGCGCGCTTCATCTCGCGCATATGCGCCAAAGTTTCTGGACGGGTCGCGCATATGCGCGCCTTATCTCTCGCATGTGCGCCTGTCATTTGAGATGTTCGGTTGAACATCTTGGCTTATAATGTAACGATGCCCAACTTCTTCATTCAAGTTCGTATAACCTCAATCATGTCAATTAATCAACGTAAGATTACAGTAATTAAGTCTCGGGCATTACATTTCTCCCCTTCTTAGATCTGAGTTCGTCCTCGAACTCGCAAGCAATCAATTCAGATATGTCAGAAGAAAAGTATACAGAGTTTAAATTAAAACTCATCTCAATGAATCTATTTTGAAATCTCAATCTTATATTAGATTCGATCTCTCAACATAGCTCTGACAAAATCAATCTCACAATACTGGCTATACAACATCTGTATATGCCCATCCACAGCTCATAGTGAGTCAACATCATCAGCTGTTATCAAATCTGTTTATCCCATTTAAGGATATATTAAATCTTTAGCCTCGAATACCAATCGTCACCATCCGACGTTGGCATATTATGTCTGTCTGGTCTGAGCTATCTTCATTTTCTTCTGAATTAGTTATATTTCTTTGTCATATCTCTGATCGTATCAGATCCTATCTCAGATATCTCCGAGATATTATTCTTATACCAAAGAAATCTGCAGTACTCACAGTACAATGTCTCGTTTGTAACTATCTCATTACTCACCTGATGACTATCATTGTACCATAATTCATAAAATCACAATATGTCATAGCAACTAGTGCTAGCATCCAGCACTACAACTTCATAATTATCTTCCAATATCTGGATAGTACACTCTGGCTATCTGTCAGTCTATGGATAATATGTGAATGAGTTCATGGTATGTTCTGCCACAATTACAAACTCAATCAAGGTTCACAATCTGATATAATCGACTTCAACATTCTGGTCAATCTGACCATTTCTTGACATCGATCTTTGTCATCTGGTCATGTTTGTACGTCATCTTGTACAAACTAATAGATATAGATTGAACAATCTGTCAATCACAATCATATCATATCTCAATCAGGAAAGTATTGCAGTGATCTCATTACGAAATTCATCGAATTATACTCCCCATGTCTAGTCAGAAATATACAAATTCTGTAATAAATCTTCTGATCTCTATCTTTCTATCTTCATTTATTGGCGATTCAGACATTTCAGTACAAATTTTGCAATCATTTCAGCATAAATTCTGCCATAACTGATTTAATCTGTCTATATCAACATTGTCTGTTCGAATTGTCATACACTTCCTGTTACTTAGACGAATACAGAATCCTTTTCTGTGCACTTCCGCCACCATCTGTCAATTCAGATTCGAACTATTTGATACAAAAAATCAGTTAATAATATAAATTAAAGAAAAATACCTACCTGGTATTCGGTTCTGTTTATCAGTATCAAATTATGTTGTACAATTCTGAAACATTTGACATCACACGATAGTCATTCTCATACAGTAAAAATCACATATCTGTTACTCTGATCGATGCTCTGCTCTGATTATCGAATTTAAGTTCTGAATATTCTGATTACATTTCTGATTTACTGAAATTCTCGAATTCAACTCTGATTCGGATTGAACTGTATATAATCTCAACGGTTCACAATGATCTGTATCAAATACGGCTGTAGAAATATAACAATAATCAGGCAGACACAAAACAACAATCGTATAAGATAATCTGCCAACTCAGACAAAAATAAATTTCTGACATTTCTGAAATTTCTGAAATTTCTGATCTTTCTGATATCGGTATCATTCTCAGCCACTGATCACAATCTGAACTGTGTCAAAATCAATTGGTATACTAATTTCAGATATCACATAATCTGAATACAATCTGTTTCAATCGGATTCATATCTGAACAATTTCTGTATACAATCATCACAGTTCTTAGAATATTCAATAAAATCTTCAGATGTTCGATTCAATCAATCAGATGCTGCAAGTATATCAAAATATCATAGATACAACAAGCATGAAATCAACAGAATATCTCTGAACATACTGAAACATGCCATAGAGAAACACTAAATCAGATGTAACTCCTGGTCGGTACTCTTCTACCGATCTTACTGATCTTTCAATTCATTATGTATCATTCTGTACATTCAATATCATTTTGTACTGAATTCTAAAACAACAAACAATACCTGGTATCAATTCAATTCTGAAATCTATCTTTGTGATACAAGGCAAATCTGAAATCTTATCTAGCAATCATCAGCCAACTCGTACATCACTGGCAAATCTGCCAATGATAGGCTCGATTTCAGTATATCTACTGAATACATAAGGATACCATCTGTTCCTTTCTGTATTAATCGAGTCATAGACAACCCAACTATCAAAGGAATTCTAGATCTAGAATCCTTATCATAGAATTCCTACTTATTAGTCTTATCTGGTCTGAATCTTATACTCTACTGAAAGGAATCTACGATAGTTCTGTATGAAAGCGGACCGGTTACGGTGGCCGGAAGCGCAACGGAAGTCAAAAATTTTAAAATTTAGCATGAAATTTTCGGCCACCCTAGGTTTTGTGGAATATTTACAAAATAACACCATGCATAGGATGTTAAGAGATTATTACCTATCAACCTCACAAGGTTGATGATGGCACCAACTTAGTTGACTAGCAACTAAGCTCTTGAAATGGATGACAATCTACAAGCACACCTCCTTTCCTTCAAGAATTAGGCCCACCACTAAGCAAGGTAAAACCCCTCTTGATTTGCACTAGAAAAATCAAGAGGATTTTTCAATGAGAAGATTTTATTCTCCAAGAAAATGAAGAACAAAAATGGAAGAAAAATGTGAGAGAATTTTTCCAAATTTCGGCCAAGTGAAAGAATGAAGGGGGGAGAAATTTTCTTGGTTTTGATAAAAGTTGTCTTGCATGCCAACAATTATTTTAATCAAAAGTAATGGACACCCATTCACCTCCCAAGCATGCAAACCCTAGTGGGCTTGCAACCTTTTGCAAGGCCCATGGACTTTTTAATTGTCCCAAACAATTTTGGGCCCAATTACACTTACTTGATTTTACTCAAGCCCACTAGTTAAATAATTATTTCAATTGGGCTCTACAAGGCCCAATGTTATTTAATTAATCCAACACTTGAATTAATTTAATTATTTGAACTCTACTAGGCCCACTAGTGTTTAATTAATTCAACACTTGAATTAATTTAATTTAGTCCATAATAATGTTTATGAAAATCACAATTTTCAAATACATCATTTACTTGGCCAAATTTTAATCTAGGAACACTTCCTTAAATTAAAATTTATATTTCTCTCATAGAAGTCATACTTCTATTTTTCTTTACGCTTATAAACACATTTATAAGCCGTTCAACACATTGAACTATTTTACTTCTCATCGGGATTTACAAAGCTAGTACTTGTGTGGCCCTCAATGGTTCATTGATACAACTAGCCGTGGGTTCACATCTCTATGTGATTCGAACTAAACATGTCCTTATTCGAGCATACCCCAAGTGCTCCATTCTTACTTATCAACTCCTTGATAGTAAGAACGTCAGAACTCAAGTCTGATAGTACCCAACCAATCACGTTAAACGCCTAGCAGCATCGCTTACGTGATTCCCTAGGTATCACATGATAGTGCCTGCAAGAACCATTCAATTATGGTTAGCGTTCAGTACGGTCCCTTCACCTCATATATCCCGACCGATTCGACAACTATTGGTTTATCGAGAGTTGTCAATGAATCGATACTATGTGTCATGTTGTGGTTGCATCGATGGTGTAATCTATGAAACCCCTTTCATAATTACCACCATACTCTGATCAGAGATTTCAACCCACACATACATGAAAACACATAGGATATCCATACCCGTAGGTAAGCGGTGAATCCCCGGCTACAATGCATCGACTCCTATATGTTTCGCTGTAACACCCAACCTTGCCACCTGATGACCCCATAAGAGTCGGTAAACAAGTCAAAGTGAAACGCTAGCACATAGAGTCTCAATGTTGTCCCGGGTCATAAGGACTAATGGTGTACAACCATAAACTAGGACTTTTCCACTCGATAAGTGAGAACCACTTGGAAAGTCCTTTATAGAGGGTTGTTCAGTGCACTCTACCAGGAGCACCTATCTGCATGCTCGGACATCGCAATGTCCCCTACCAATGAAACATGGTACTCACATCGCAGATACTAGTCTCTAACTCGAGCGGCCTTTATCCTTCTTAGTGGCGGCTGAATCGACTAGGAACGGTTTAGAATATACAGTATTCCAAATATGAGTTTCATGATACTCATCATATGAGCATCTCATATTCTTTCTACTATTTGTATATTCAAGGACTTTATCTATGCAACTAGCATGGGTATAAAGATAAATATGCGCCAAATTAATAAATTCAAATATTATTAAAATAAAGATCGTTTATACAAAGAGTTTCATCGTGAACAGTCGGCCAACACTTGGCTCGACGTGCACCTACTCTAACAATCTCCCACTTGCACTAGAGCCAACTACCCATATACTTTAGACCCATTGATTCGCGATGCTTCTCGAATGATGGTCCTTGTAAAGGCTTAGTTAGTGGATCAGCAACATTATCTGCGGAGCCGACTTTGTCGATCGACACTTCTCCTCGTTCCACAATCTCTCGGAGGATGTGGTACTTTCTCAATACATGTTTGGACTTCTGATGAGACCTTGGCTCCTTCGCCTGAGCTATGGCTCCCGTGTTGTCACACATCACCGGGATAGGAGCAACTCCATTAGGAATGACGCCCAACTCTTGGACGAAATTCCTAATCCAAACAGCCTCCTTTGCTGCAGCCGATGCAGCAATGTATTCTGCCTCAGTGGTGGAATCCGCAGTACTGTTTTGCTTGGAACTCTTCCAAGAGACAGCACCACCATTGAGCATGAATATGAATCCGGAGGTTGACTTCGAGTCATCAACATCGCTTTGGAAGCTAGAGTCGGTATAGCCTTCCAATTTTAGTTCTCCACCCCCATAGACCAAAAACAACTTATTGGTCCTTCTCAAATACTTGAGGATGTCTTTCACAGCTTTCCAGTGTGGAAGACCAGGGTTGGATTGATATCTACTCACTACACTTAGTGCAAATGCCACGTCAGGACGTGTAGATATCATCCCATACATGATACTACCAATAGCCGAAGCATACGGAATTCGTGTCATCGCCGCTATCTCTGCATCAGTCTTGGGAGACATCGATTTGGATAGGGACACGCCATGACACATTGGTAGATGTCCTCTCTTGGACTCATCCATCAAGAACCGCTTCACGATGGTATCAATGTATGTGGACTGGGTGAGACCAAGCAATCTTCTTGATCTATCTCTATAGATCTGTATTCCCAATACAAAAGATGCTTCACCCAAGTCCTGCATTGAGAACTTACTTGCTAACCATATCTTTGTTGATTGCAACATTCCTACATCATTCCCAATGAGTAGAATGTCATCAACATAAAGAACAAGGAATGGCACAGCACTCCCACTGACCTTCTTATACACACAGGGTTCCTCAGGATTCTTAGTAAAACCAAACTCTTTGATTGTACTATCTAATCTGAGGTTCCAGCTCCTCGATGCCTGCTTAAGACCATAAATAGATCTTTGAAGTTTGCATACCATATGCTCACTTCCGATGGATGTAAACCCTTCAGGTTGAGACATGTAAATTTCTTCCTTAATATCCCCATTAAGGAAGGCTGTCTTCACATCCATCTGCCATATCTCATAGTCTACCATGCAGCTATGGCTAGCAATATCCTAATGGACTTGAACATCGCAACTGGAGAAAATGTTTCCTCATAGTCAACACCTTGTCTTTGAGTATACCCTTTTGCTACCAATCGCGCTTTGAAGGTCAATACCTTCCCATCCGCCCCAAGTTTCCTCTTGTAAATCCATTTACATCCTATGGGAACAGTTCCCTCAGGTGGATCCACAAGATTCCACACTTGGTTCGAATGCATGGAATTCATCTCAGATTCCATTGCTTCAAGCCACTTGGATGAATCAGCATCCGATAACGCTTCCTTGAAGGTCCTTGGATCACATCCAAGATTAGGCTCATCATGGCCCTCTTCAAGAAGCAGACCATACCTCATAGGTGGTCTCGAGATCCTCTCGGATCTCCTAGGAGCTTGTATCTCCTCACTTAGCTCATTGGGTGTGGGTTCTACAACTGTGGGTGCCTCTCGAACCTCTTCGAGTTCTATCATCTCGCCCTTTCTATCCAATAGAAATTCCTTTTCCAAAAAGGTTTCATTCCTAGAAACAAACACCTTTGTTTCTTGGGGATGATAGAAACAATATCCAACGGAATTCCTTGGATATCCCACAAAGTAGCATAAAATTGATCGACTATCCAATTTATCTCCCACTGTCTGCTTCACGTAAGCAGGGCACCCCCATATTCTAAGATAAGAATACTTGGGAGGCTTACCCATCCATATCTCATATGGAGTCTTGTCAACTGCCTTTGTATGGACATTGTTCAACAACAGTGTCGCTGTTTCAAGCGCATATCCCCAAAAGGATGGCGGCAACTCCGTGAACCCCATCATAGACCGAACCATGTCCATCAAAGTCCGGTTACGACGCTCCGAAACACCATTCAACTGTGGTGTAGCGGGCGGATTCCACTACGAGAGAATCCCATTCTCTCTAAGATACTCTTGGAACTCGGCACTCAAGTACTCACCACCTCGATCCGATCGAAGTGTCTTGATGCTTCGTCCCAATTGTTTCTCTACTTCACTTCTGAATTCTTTGAACCTTTCAAAGGCTTCAGACTTGTATTTCATCAAATACACATACCCATACCTCGAAAAGTCATCGGTAAAGGTGATGAAGTAGGAATGTCCATGCTTAGTGGTGATGCTAAGCGGACCGCACACATCGGTATGGATCAAATCCAATAACCCTTTGGCTCGCTCTGCATGGCCCTTAAAGGGAATTTTGGTCATCTTTCCTTTTAGACAGGATTCACAAGTCGTGAGAGCATTAATATCGGACATATCAAACATGCCAACTCCCACTAGCTTGTTCATCCTTCTTAGGGAAATATGACCTAATCGAGCATGCCATAATTGTGCCGAATTAAGAGTATCTTGTTTGCGCTTATTTGTTGTTGTTATCGTTTGGACATTGTTAAGTGGAATATCTTTTAATTTTAAGGTGTAGAGATTGTTTTCAAGTTCACCGGTACCAACTAAACATTCATTCTTGTAAATATTGCAAACACCTTTGCCAAATAAACAAGAAAATCCATTAATATCAAGCATATGAATGGAAATAATGTTTTTAATCAAGTCTGGTACAAAGAAAACATCTCTCAAAACCAACTTAAAATCATTGTTTAAACATAAATAAACATCTCCCACAGCCTTGGCAGCAACCCTTGCTCCATTGCCCATCCTCAAGAAGGTCTCACCTTCTCTGAGCTTCCTACTTCTTTCCATCACCTGCAAATCATTACAGAGATGTGAGCCACAGCCGGTATCCAATACCCAAGAAGTAGAGTTAATGTAGATATTTACTTCAATGTAAAACATACCTTTGCCAGAACCCTTCTGGGCAAGACATTCCCTGCAGTTACGCCTCCAATGTCCAGGCTTCTTGCAGTGATGACAGATGTCAACTGTCTTCTCAGCCTTGGCTGGCGCGGCTGCCACTACGGGACTCGGAGTCTGCCTCTTCAAGGGCTCGCTCTTCTTGGGGCGCTTGAAAGAACGCTTCTTTCCCTTCCCAGGTGGACCGGTCTTCGTGCCAGATGAAGAGCCCACATAAAGAACCGGCTTCTCCTTCTTGATGGTGGACTCAAAAGTCACAAGCATGTTCACCAACTCTTCAAGGCTGGGCTCGAGCTTGTTCATATTGAAGTTCACGACAAAAGGATCGAAAGAGCTAGGCAGCGACAGCAGCAGCACATCCGTGGTCAACTCCGATGGCAAGATCAAATCCATGCCAACAAGCTTGTCCACGAGCCCAATCAACTTTAGGCCATGCTTATGGACCGAAGTCCCATCTCGCATGCGTAAAGTGATGAGCTCCTTTACTGTGGCATGCCTCAAAGGCCGAGTTTGCTCACCGAAGAGCTCCTTGAGGTGCATATGAATGTCAGCAGCATTCTTAGCATCCTCGAATCGCCTTTGCAGCTCATCGTTCATCGAAGCCTGCATGTAACACCTCGCCTTCAAGTCATGGTCGCACCAATCCTTGTAGGTCTGCAATTCCTCAGGAGTGCAGCTGGTCGGAGCCTCAGCAGGGGGCGACTCAGTCAGTGTGTATGCAATTTTCTCCGAGTTTAGGACAATCTTTAGATTTCTTAGCCAAGTGATATAGTTAGGTCCAGTTAGAACGTGTTTTTCGAGAATAACGGAAAACGGGTTGCGAATTGATGACATTGTCAAAGATTTGTACTGAAAAGTAAAACAGATAAATGTTAATGACTATTTTAAAATTTTTAATAAGATATAAAGTTTGGACTTTTACTTTATAAATTATCGCTCCCACTGTTTTGACATTTTCACTACCCTCTAGTGAAAACGGGAAACACTTTCCTCAGTAGGTACGTAAGGTCCAATTAGCGAATCGTGATCCCGAATAATATCGGCCATCACAATTCCTAAAAGTTAGTTTCCAATTGCATCGCCATGCAACCCTCTACGTATACTTTTGTCTCACGTTTGATTAGGACCCAATAATATAACGTCGTTCATCTTTACGTGTCAAGCCTAACCCATCGATATTGAACTTTAATGGACGGTCGCCATGAGTTCCCTCAATAATATGAGCCGAAATCATGGGAGTTCCACGTAGTTCACATCACCATGTCAATGGATGTCACAGCTTTCCGGCACCCAGGGCCCCCTCAATAATATGAGCCGAGCCCCGAGTACGGGTAGCGTTCATCATGCATCCATTGTCGATGGAAGACAAGGAAATTATAAACAAATTTATAATTCCCCTTTTCAGACTTGATATTAATTTTGAATCTTATTCAAAATGAGGGTTTTTAATTTTGAAAGGTCTCATCATTAATTTTATTTTAAAAGCTCGCCATGTTTGATCGTATGTTTGCCGGATTCATGCAACTTTGTTATTATAATAATAATAATGCACATACTCATTATTTATAACATATCATGCATATAATATAAATAGAAAACAGTACAAGGATGATCAATTGCCCCAATACTAATGGCCCGTGTGAGCTAAACACGGGCCTAGGTCCAATCCTAGGGTAAATGCAAGGGATGGAATGCAACTAAATTATTACATTAGCATCCAATATTACATGTCTTCGATCTTCATAATCACCAAGGCCACCATCTTCCAATCTTGATCTTCCACTATTCTAATATTTACAATTAAATATCCATGGCACATAGGGATACATCTCATGGGGTGGGAACGGGCCATAAACCAAGCCCACTTTAAATCAATAATTATTACAATCATACAACACAAATATCCTAGCATACACCTAGCAAATTGGGCTTGGGCTTTTGATCATCCTTCATGCATAATATAACATATCATACACCATCAATTAATTATCACTATAATTAATTGATCCAATATTATATATCTTGATCCAATCACTAACCGCCACAATTATAAATTAAATTAACAAAGTATACAAACTCCTTTGTCTACTTTCAAATTAATTTATTTATAATCGAATTTCTTGTAAATCACAATTTACTATAAATAATTAAAGTCCTACTTTAATTATTTATTTTATGAGAAAATATGTGCAACAATTGTAAATTTAAACTTAAGGGCCCAAAACTCATTTTTCACAAAAATACTTAGGCCCATTTAAATTTCACAAAATATGTTGACCATCTAATGGCCCAACAACACAAGGCCCATGACACTTGGGTTAACCAAAACACCTTTTGGTAACCCTAGCCGTCATCGCCGTCGCCGGAGCTCCGTCGCCGGATTCCGGCAACCAAAAAAAATATTTTTTTTATTTTAAAATCTGGAATTTTCCAGGCTGCCCATTCACTGCCCGAAATTCTCGGGCAGCCCGAGATATCACGGGCAGCAACAAGCTGCCCGAAAATTTTTTTTTGTTTGTAAAATTTTCGGCCCTAGTGTAAATCATGCAAAAATATTTCTCAAGCAGTTAGAAATCGATCTCAACATAATATTACGTAAATATCACACAAAAACCGTAACCTTAGCTCGGATACCACTTGAAAGAGGACCGGTTACGGTGGCCGGAAGCGCAACGGAAGTCAAAAATTTTAAAATTTAGCATGAAATTTTCGGCCACCCTAGGTTTTGTGGAATATTTACAAAATAACACCATGCATAGGATGTTAAGAGATTATTACCTATCAACCTCACAAGGTTGATGATGGCACCAACTTAGTTGACTAGCAACTAAGCTCTTGAAATGGATGACAATCTACAAGCACACCTCCTTTCCTTCAAGAATTAGGCCCACCACTAAGCAAGGTAAAACCCCTCTTGATTTGCACTAGAAAAATCAAGAGGATTTTTCAATGAGAAGATTTTATTCTCCAAGAAAATGAAGAACAAAAATGGAAGAAAAATGTGAGAGAATTTTTCCAAAATTTCGGCCAAGTGAAAGAATGAAGGGGGGAGAAATTTTCTTGGTTTTGATAAAAGTTGTCTTGCATGCCAACAATTATTTTAATCAAAAGTAATGGACACCCATTCACCTCCCAAGCATGCAAACCCTAGTGGGCTTGCAACCTTTTGCAAGGCCCATGGACTTTTTAATTGTCCCAAACAATTTTGGGCCCAATTACACTTACTTGATTTTACTCAAGCCCACTAGTTAAATAATTATTTCCAATTGGGCTCTACAAGGCCCAATGTTATTTAATTAATCCAACACTTGAATTAATTTAATTATTTGGACTCTACTAGGCCCACTAGTGTTTAATTAATTCAACACTTGAATTAATTTAATTTAGTCCATAATAATGTTTATGAAAATCACAATTTTCAAATACATCATTTACTTGGCCAAATTTTAATCTAGGAACACTTCCTTAAATTAAAATTTATATTTCTCTCATAGAAGTCATACTTCTATTTTTCTTTACGCTTATAAACACATTTATAAGCCGTTCAACACATTGAACTATTTTACTTCTCATCGGGATTTACAAAGCTAGTACTTGTGTGGCCCTCAATGGGTCATTGATACAACTAGCCGTGGGTTCACATCTCTATGTGATTCGGACTAAACATGTCCTTATTCGAGCATACCCCAAGTGCTCCATTCTTACTTATCAACTCCTTGATAGTAAGAACGTCAGAACTCAAGTCTGATAGTACCCAACCAATCACGTTAAACGCCTAGCAGCATCGCTTACGTGATTCCCTAGGTATCACATGATAGTGCCTGCAAGAACCATTCAATTATGGTTAGCGTACAGTACGGTCCCTTCAACTCATATATCCCGACCGATTCGACAACTATTGGTTTATCGAGAGTTGTCAATGAATCGATACTATGTGTCATGTTGTGGTTGCATCGATGGTGTAATCTATGAAACCCCTTTCATAA
Organism: Primulina eburnea; assembly: GCF_022965805.1. NCBI lineage: Eukaryota > Viridiplantae > Streptophyta > Magnoliopsida > Lamiales > Gesneriaceae > Primulina > Primulina eburnea. Next base: position 21,353,794 of record NC_133117.1, read on the forward strand.
TTACCACCATACTCTGATCAGAGATTTCAACCCACACATACATGAAAAACACATAGGATATCCATACCCGTAGGTAAGCGGTGAATCCCCGGCTACAATGCATCGACTCCTATATGTTTCGCCGTAACACCCAACCTTTCCACCTGATGACCCCATAAGAGTCGGTAAACAAGTCAAAGTGAAACGCTAGCACATAGAGTCTCAATGTTGTCCCGGGTCATAAGGACTAATGGTGTACAACCATAAACTAGGACTTTTCCACTCGATAAGTGAGAACCACTTGGAAAGTCCTTTATAGAGGGTTGTTCAGTGCACTCTACCAGGAGCACCTATCTGCATGCTCGGACATCGCAATGTCCCCTACCAATGAAACATGGTACTCACATCGCAGATACTAGTCTCTAACTCGAGCGGCCTTTATCCTTCTTAGTGGCGGCTGAATCGACTAGGAACGGTTTAGAATATACAGTATTCCAATTATGAGTTTCATGATACTCATCATATGAGCATCTCATATTCTTTCTACTATTTGTATATTCAAGGACTTTATCTATGCAACTAGCATGGGTATAAAGATAAAGATGCGCCAAATTAATAAATTCAAATATTATTAAAATAAAGATCGTTTATACAAAGAGTTTCATCGTGAACAGTCGGCCAACACTTGGCTCGACGTGCACCTACTCTAACAATCTCCCACTTGCACTAGAGCCAACTACCCATATACTTTAGACCCATTGATTCGCGATGCTTCTCGAATGATGGTCCTGGTAAAGGCTTAGTTAGTGGATCAGCAACATTATCTGCGGAGCCGACTTTGTCGATCGACATTTCTCCTCGTTCCACAATCTCTCGGAGGACGTGGTACTTTCTCAATACATGTTTGGACTTCTGATGAGACCTTGGCTCCTTCGCCTGAGCTATGGCTCCCGTGTTGTCACACATCACCGGGATAGGAGCAACTCCATTAGGAATGACGCCCAACTCTTGGACGAAATTCCTAATCCAAACAGCCTCCTTTGCTGCAGCCGATGCAGCAATGTATTCTGCCTCAGTGGTGGAATCCGCAGTACTGTTTTGCTTGGAACTCTTCCAAGAGACAGCACCACCATTGAGCATGAATATGAATCCGGAGGTTGACTTCGAGTCATCAACATCGCTTTGGAAGCTAGAGTCGGTATAGCCTTCCAATTTTAGTTCTCTACCCCCATAGACCAAAAACAACTTATTGGTCCTTCTCAAATACTTGAGGATGTCTTTCACAGCTTTCCAGTGTGGAAGACCAGGGTTGGATTGATATCTACTCACTACACTTAGTGCAAATGCCACGTCAGGACGTGTAGATATCATCCCATACATGATACTACCAATAGCCGAAGCATACGGAATTCGTGTCATCGCCGCTATCTCTGCATCAGTCTTGGGAGACATCGATTTGGATAGGGACACGCCATGACACATTGGTAGATGTCCTCTCTTGGACTCATCCATCGAGAACTGCTTCACGATGGTATCAATGTATGTGGACTGGGTGAGACCAAGCAATCTTCTTGATCTATCTCTATAGATCTGTATTCCCAATACAAAAGATGCTTCACCCAAGTCCTGCATTGAGAACTTACTTGCTAACCATATCTTTGTTGATTGCAACATTCCTACATCATTCCCAATGAGTAGAATGTCATCAACATAAAGAACAAGGAATGGCACAGCACTCCCACTGACCTTCTTATACACACAGGGTTCCTCAGGATTCTTAGTAAAACCAAACTCTTTGATTGTACTATCTAATCTGAGGTTCCACCTGATGACCCCATAAGAGTCGGTAAACAAGTCAAAGTGAAACGCTAGCACATAGAGTCTCAATGTTGTCCCGGGTCATAAGGACTAATGGTGTACAACCATAAACTAGGACTTTTCCACTCGATAAGTGAGAACCACTTGGAAAGTCCTTTATAGAGGGTTGTTCAGTGCACTCTACCAGGAGCACCTATCTGCATGCTCGGACATCGCAATGTCCCCTACCAATGAAACATGGTACTCACATCGCAGATGCTAGTCTCTAACTCGAGCGGCCTTTATCCTTCTTAGTGGCGGCTGAATCGACTAGGAACGGTTTAGAATATACAGTATTCCAAATATGAGTTTCATGATACTCATCATATGAGCATCTCATATTCTTTCTACTATTTGTATATTCAAGGACTTTATCTATGCAACTAGCATGGGTATAAAGATAAAGATGCGCCAAATTAATAAATTCAAATATTATTAAAATAAAGATCGTTTATACAAAGAGTTTCATCGTGAACAGTCGGCCAACACTTGGCTCGACGTGCACCTACTCTAACACTGTACTTGTTCAGCATATTAATATCAATAATGCAGTCAAATCAGAAACACAAGTACATCATAATCTAACTCGATCTCATTCTCATCTTACTGTAGTATACAATATGTCACAGAAATCTCTGATATCAATCTTTCTTTTCCAAAAGGTACAAAGATTAATACTACAGCAATATAGACCCAACAGGTACCATATATATCAATGCAACTCAGTCAAAGATATTCATAATAAATTCATTAGTATATATCAATACATATGCAACATAATCATAAAAGAACAGTACTTGCCACTATATCATCAAGTGCCTCTTGGGTCTGTTCCTCGGTCACTGCCACCAGATGATTCTGCTCCCTGAAATATTCGAGAACCTCTCTGAGGACAAACTCTAGCAAAATGCCCCGGCTGTCGGCAGATGCGACAAATACCAGTAACTCCCTGGCATAGCTCCGTGGGATGTCTTCCTCCGCACATTCTACAGTAAACTCCAGTATAACTCGGGCTAGAACCAATAGAACTAGAGGAACCACTCCCTAACTTCTTGAATGGCTTCTTTCAAGCTTTCAGCAAATCTTGCTTTCCACTCGTGCTGCCGCGGTCAAATCGGAGAGGGGATTGCTGTGTCTGGGGTTGTATTGCACACACCCTTGTTAGTTGTCTAATCAGACTCGCCTCCGCTCTCTTCGCTCTACCCAAGGCATCAGCAAAATAGTGAGGTCGCTGCATATTCATTAATGCAACTATCTCCGAGTTCAATCCTCTGATGAACTGATCCGCTACAGCTTCATCATTCCCAATTACATGAGGAGTAAAACGCAGTAGAGTAGAGAATTTAGCAACATATCCTTCAATATTCAGTTGACCTTGTCTCAAATTCTCAAACTCCGCTTTCTTGTCTTCTCGGTACGAAACTGAGAAAAATCTTCAATAAAATTCAGTTCTGAATATTTCCCACGAAATAACTGTACCTCTCTGTTCTAACATTCTTTTACTTGTAATCCACCAACTCCTGGCGGCTTCTCGTAATTGGTTAGGCACCATCTTAACTCTCTGTTCATCTGTACAATCAAGTAAATCGAACAGTATTTCTATGTCATCAAATCAGTTCTCACAATCTTCAGACGTCTCGATACCACTCAGAATCGACGGCTGAAATAACTGAAACTCTTTCAACTTTATTTACATCTGAGTTTCTGATACATCTATCTGTTCAGTCAAAGTATTACCCCTTTCTAGAATTCTCCGTGGAGGTATATCTGCTTATCAAAACATTAGTACTCAAATACTACAAATCTGTTCCAATCTTTCTCTGATCATCTTACTGCTGATCGAGAATCAAATCTGATTCATACTCAATAATACATATTACCAATTCAAATCAGATAATTAGATAACATGTATTTTAAAGCAGTAAATCATAATGCCATGCTAGCACACACAATGTATGTCAACATTAAAATAAATATAATGCTAGCAATCACATGCAAGGACAGAAAACTCAATCTACCCTGCTCATTCTCTTCTATCTCAGTCTAAAGGATCTATCGCTCTGATACCACCTGTTGTGGGGACCCGGACGCTATTCATCTTCTTAATCATCTTTGGGATTTAATTATCAATTAAGATAATACAGGGTCTAAAAATTTTTCTTTTTAAAATATAACTGCGGAATGTAGTGGAATATAACTAATATACATCTCAGTATATAAGTACAATAATGTACAACAATTATTCAAACTAGTCAAAGGTTCAACTACTAACTGTCGAGTGTTAAACCAAATCTACAATAAGTCCGGAATCACCACTCTAAACTCTTCTTCTCTCATCATCTTCTTGACCCCGATCATGTCCCACCTGTTGTCGTGCACACATACAAAACAAGACAACAGCCGGATAACTCCGGTGAGATATAAATATCCCAGTATAAACAATGTATACATGCAATTAACTGAATTAACATAAAAGCATGCATTATATCTTTGCACATGTATCTAAAATCAACAGCATGTATCAATACCAGTCTGTAAATAAAACAAGAATTGTAATCTACGAAACATAAATTAATACGGATCTGTAAATCAACTCTAGTCTCAATGTCTAAGACTCGACTCATCTCTCATTCAAATCTAGGGATCCGATCTAAGTTAGACTTTTGGTATGCTGTATCGAGTGTCTACAATAGACGTCGATCTACATCTAAGCTCATCGATACACCATAAGTCTAGGGTCTGAGCAGTTCTGACAAAGACTTAGACTTGGGCATGCTATATAGAGTGTCTACAATAGAAGTTGATCTACATCTAAGCTCATCGATATACCACAAGTCTAGGGTCTTAGCAGTTCTGTCCAAGACTTGGCGTTTCTGCCTTAGCTAGGCTGTTCTGCCCTAGATTCAAACTCTGGATCTGCTATTATTCAATAGACTAAGCATATCAATCTGATAAACTGCAAATATCAATGTAATAAAATAAAGTATGTGATTTAGGGAAACTCAAGTCAAACCTAACTCGAGTTGTGCAATCCCGAATCAGTATTTATTTATACCTTTGTATTCCTGGTCTGACGAAGACGAAGTCTTGTAGTCTGATCTGTCCATACCCAGTCTGGCAATGACAATCACATAGATACAATATCAGTATATATCTCAGTTCAGAATCTGTTCTGATCAATACTCAAATCCATACAAAATCTGATTAATGTCAATGACATAACAGTACACTCTCTTTAATACTGACTCTGATCAAATATAAATCAACTGATGTTTCGACGGCATAATAATACAGTCTCGGTAACCTCGTCCATCTCAACATCACAGATATAATACCAGAATTCATAATCAGTATCATTACAATTCATAATCTGAATAATAACACAACTATGATATAGCATCTCAACTAAATCAACTCTGAAATTAATAACAATTTCATAAACAGTCTATTTTTTAATATTTCTTCAATTATACAATGTCTATTGTAGAAGAAACATCATATCTAATTCGTATTCAATTCTGACAATATCATAAATTAAAATCATGTCTAAACGTAACAAAACTTACGTCCAGTTGTAGTCTGCGTCAATAGGATCTCAGTACTGTAGTCGGATTCAAAAACAGACGGAGGGATTTTGCACAATCTCGATCTTAAGCTTCACGGATTAATCTTTCCAAAGTTTCCTTCGTTTCTTTCTTTTTCCTTGTTTCTGAATTGCTTGCATATATATATATATATATATATATATATATATATATATATATATATATATATATATATATATATATAAATATATATATATATATATATATACATACGATACATGCATGAAGGCAAGTGGCGCACCCTTCACATAACACGTCTCACGCATATTCGCGACACAACCCGTGCATATGCGCGAGACCTACGGGTCTCGACAGTGACAATAATCACAACTCGTGCATATGCGCCAAAGTTTCTGAACGGGTCGCGCATATGCGCGCCTTATCTCGCGCATGTGCGCCGGTCATTTGAGATGTTCGGTTGAACATCTTGGCTTATAATGTAACGATGCCCGACTTCTTCATTCAGGTTCTTATAACCTCAATCATGTCAATTAATCAACGTAAGATTACAGTAATTAAGTCTCGGGCATTACAATAATACATGTGATGAATATTTGATTCATGTTTCTGATTTTGATACATGTTAGGAATATCCGTTATATGCTTTTATATTGTTTTTATGATTGCATGTATACATGGTTTATACTGAGAATATAATTCTCACCGGAGTTATCCGGCTGTTGTCTTGTTTGTATGTGTGCATGACAACAGGTGGGACATGATCAGGGTAAAGAAGACAACGAGTCTGGACTAGATAGCGTGGAGATCCGGGCTCAGAAGTAAATTAGGATTCAGTACTGATATGTAGTTGAACCTAGTTGAATTCTCATAGACAATACAAGACTTGTATAAATATGTATTTCGAATTGATTTACATTACGTTTCCGCTTTGTATTTTAAAAAAAAAAAATAGACCTTATCATAATTGATTGATTAATTCTAAGAATGATTAGAATTTAATTAGCGTCCGGGTCCCCACAGTTTAGATTATTTTATTTTAATCCTTTATTTGTTCATTTTAATTTTCCCCATTCGAGCTGTAATGCCCGAGAATTAATTATTATAATCAGACGTTGATTAATTGATATGATTGAGGTTATACGAACTAGAATGAAGAAGCCGGGCCATTCAGAGACAAGATTGGGAGAAGCATGTGAGTTATGCATATTTGGTACAGAACTGGTGGCGCCCGAGCGGCAGAAAGTTACCGCCCGAGCGCCAATGCATCATCAAAATGGATTTGGACAGAATGCCTGGCGCCCGAGCGGTAGTTTTTGACCGCCCGAGCGCCAGGGGATGGTGAGATGAGTACCTGGGCAGAAGGTTCGGCGCCCGGGCGGTAATTTTTAATCGCCCGAGCGCCGCTTGTAAAACATGGAAAACCATCCACGTTTCATAGACATGCAAGTGAGGATATATATATGAATTCATCCTTCAGATTTGTCAAAGGAAAGAAAGAAAGATCGAGAAAAGCTTCAGAAAAGTAGTGAAATATCCTTACGCCTTTTGTGAGAAATCCGCCCGTCTGATTTCGAATCTGACTTCAGTACCGTGTTCCTATCAACGCAGGCTTCATCTGGACGTAAGTTTTGTTACGTTTTGAGATGTTTTGAAAATATGATGTTGCCAGAATTGAATATGATTCAGATATGGTATTTCTACTGTCGTAGATATTATAGATTTGAAGTCAGATTAAAGAACAGACTGTTTCTGTAATTGTTATGATTTTTGAAAGATATTGACTGAGATTCTATATCAGAATTGTGTTAATATTCAGAGTATGAATAATGTTGACACAGATTATGAGTTCCAGTATTATATTTGTGATGTTCAGATTGACGGGGTTATTCAGACTGTATTATTATGCCGTCGAAACATCTGTTGATTTAGATTAATCAGATTTCGATATGAGTCAGATTGTATTGTGATAGCGATGACATGAATTGAATTGTATCTTGTTCAGACATTGATCAGATTATGTACTGAGTTGAGTATTGATCAGAACAGATTGTGTATTGAGTTATTTACTGATACGTTGTATTCGATATTGTCATTTCAGATTTGATATGGACAGAGTTGAATACAGGTCATCGTTTTCGTCAGACAGGGACGACAAAGGTATAATTCATGTGATATTCGGGAAGACACAACTCAAATAAATTCTTATTTGAGTTTCCCAAAAAAATCACATACTAGATTATTGTTATATTTTGATAGGAATATGCTTTGTTTATATGCTGGTATGCTACTGCTTTGTTTACAGATTGATATTCATTGCATTTAAGATAGGAGAGTCGTTGACAGCCATTGTCAAATATCTAGATGTTCGGTGTATCTCAGCTTAGGAGCAGCTCTGACTCCTATTGCAGTCGTTGATGCAGCTCAGACCGAAGTCTAGGAATAAGACGTACAGTCACCCCGAGTGGGAGGGTAGGTGACAGCCAATGACGTCTTATTCACACCGGGATCCCTAGAGTTATAGTTGAGTCGAGTCTAGATATGATTTGACTAGAACTGCATGTGTTTATAGATGTGGTTTCATAGACTATGAAACCCATGGTTATTGCTTTCAGTTATGATAGCATGTTTATATGATTTGATTTAAATTGCATGTTTATCTGAATTGAGTTGCATGCTTATTTTGAGTAGATTTCATAGATTATGAAAGCTATTGCTTTGAATATGTTCATGATAGCATGTTTTATGATTTAGATTGTCTATATGCATGCTTACCATGTTTTATACTGGGATTTATTCTCACCGGAGTTATCCGGCTGTTGTCTTGTTTTGTATGTGTGCATGACAACAGGTGGGGCAAGATCGGGGTCGAGAAGACGATGAGAGAAGACGAATTTAGCGTGGTGATTCCGGACTTATTGTAGAGTAGGTTTTATTACTTGAACTTAGTAGTTGAACCTTAGATTAATTGAAAGACTGTAGTACATTATTGTACTTTTATACTGAAATGTAGTTTTATACAGATATGTATATTATTTAGATGTCATTACCTTCCGCACTTGTATTTTAAAAAGAAAAATTTTTTGACCCTGTTTATCTTAACTAATAATTAAATCCCAAAGATGAATAAGAAGAAGATCAGCGTCCGGGTCCCCACACGAGCATTGATTTGATTTATTTTATTTTTGCAGTTGTGTAAAAATAATAATAATAATAATATTTTGGACAGAGTGCATCGTGCACATGCACGATTTATTTTTTCGTACATGTGCACGCCACAGCTCAGAAGGCAGAGGACCTCGTGCATATGCGCCATACAGAGACGCGCATATGCGCGATATGACAAGGCAGATAAAAATATTCGATATTGGCTTTGGCGCATATGCGCCGGTTTAGGTCGCGCATATGCGCACGATCTGATTTAAAAAAAAAACCGCGAACCCTGCTTCATGCATATACATAAATTTTCTTAAGCATGCAACATATTTTTCATATTTTCATAAAAAGGTCATATACGTGATACATAAAAATTTAAAAACATGATAAATTTGTGCTCAGGGCGCTGTCAGGACTAAAAAATCGACCAGCGTGCAAAATGACCATTTTGCCCCTGGAAACACAAAATGATTATTTTACCCTTGGACCTCAAAATTTCAACCCGAAGCTTACAAAACACCTCAAAACATATTTAAAAGTATTTTTTAGACATAAACTCGAGCCCGATTCAAAATTTAATTGTTTCGTTTTAAAACTTGGACCTGGGTCCCGGTTTTAACCCGAAACTTAACCAAATTTTCCCAACTCAAACCATGACTTAACTCTACTTGACCAGCCTCTAAACCAACAATTCCAGACCCCTTATGACCCCCAAACCATAGCCCCAAACCATAGCCGAAAGTTTTTGGAAATCTAGTCGAACCCTAGTGTGACCCTAGCACCGACCCTACACCTAAACCGCTAGGACCAGCGATGAACTAGCCTCTCCTAGACCACTCTAGGACCTTCTGGACAAAACCATCCCAAGGACGACCCAACATGACTCCCCCAAATTGGATCGGCTTCTCCCATAACTTTAGCACTGATCGAGCCTCCCTAGGCCATGACTTAGCCCCACCAGGGTCTGGTCCTAGGCTAGGGATGACCCTTGCACAACCGACGCATCCAAACTTCCGATCTAGTCCCCAAATGTCCAAACATGCTCTAGGTACGATCGTTTTCCCTTCAAGCTCGACACACCCGAGACTACAGCACCTAGTCGCCATTATTCTCGCCTTGTACAGCCCCTTACATCGTATATCTAGCTGCCCCTTGCAATAAAGTCAAGAAATCGTGAGGTGTGATAGAAAAGCATGCATGAAATCGACTAAAAACCGAACGAGTTCGATGCTCCATGCTAGATCGAAACATTTCTCATACAATTATACACATATCAGCATACATAGTGTGAATGATGAGTGAAAGGAAGATACAAGGCGTGCCTTAGCAATAAAGTGATCAAAAACTCGAAGAACTACGCGCGGGAAGTGAACCGGAGGGGCGGGGAGGGAGCTTTCTTTGAAAACTTGAAGGGCCGAAGGTGTGCTGCTGATTTGATGCTGAAAACTCACATGGAGGCTGCTGGTGGAGTGTGAGGGACGGCTGCTAGGATTATATTAGGTTTAGGTTTAGTGTAGTGTAGTGTTTAAATAATAAACAAAGCATTAATGGGCCCTAAATTGAATTTTAAAAGGATTAAAAGAGTTTTGAGCCAATTAAGCATTAAAAAAACCCAACAAGTCCAATAATACTCTCGAAAAATATTTTTTTTTGATACGTTTTAGAAAATAGTGCCCAAACCCTCAAAAAGTCCTCTGAATCATTAAAATTCGTGTACCGATAACAATATGACCTGACGAGTAAAAATACCCACACATGCTCCATTTTCAAAAATCGCCCTTAAAAATACCCCATATTAATTATTTAAAATTAATCATTCAATTAAAAATATTTTATTTTTTATACAAAGAAAAGACCAAGCGAGGGCATGACAGACAGATTCTTCGACGAAACTTCGAACCAAGACAACAGGTGTTATTGTTCAATTCTCGACTGAGGTTGTTTCCTGGTAAGTTAAAATCACGATGGTCTGGACCATTCACAGTGGAAACAGTGTACCCATATGGTGAAATTGAGCTGAAGTGTAACAACGGTCAGACATTCAAAGTGAATGGTCAGAGGGTCAAGCATTACTTTGGAAGTGAAGTGAGAAACATGGACAACATTCCACTTGGAGAACCAAAGTAGGACGGTGTAAGGCCCGAGAAATTTATCCTATTAAAATCTGAAAGGATTTGGCGATGCTTATTATAATCTATGGTTGATAATTAAGATGATTATAGACGGGACGGATCAGACCGGGAAAGCCGAAAGAAGAAATCTCATTAAGTGGGAAGATTATGCTTGGCGCATATGCACGAAGAAAATTGTAAGGCTCGAGAATTATCGATTGTCATTAATGTGAGATTCACATATATGAGAATGCATGTCATAAAATGAGAATTTATGGAAGCAAGGCCGAGACAATACCGCACCTGCGGTACTAACATCACCGCACCCGCGGTGTAAAGATAGAACATTTGATTTTGGGGCGAGGCCACACCGCACCTGCGGTGTTAACATGACCGCACCCGCGGTCATGCCTTTGGAAAATAATTGTGCTGCCGAGAGCACAGCGCACCCGCGCTCCTGCTGTACCGCATCCGCGGTGTTGCGTTGTGTGCAAAGGAGGAACCATGTGTTACATGACATGCAAGATATATATATGTATTGTTCGATTCTTCTTCATTTCAGTACATGATAGCACCGAGAATTCCCTTTATTTCCTTCAAGCTTTTGCATATTAGAATTTAGATTGTGCAACAATTTGCCATCCGATTTGAAATCCGAGTAGAGATTCGTGTTCCTCTTGACAAGGGCTACGAAATGACGTAAGTTTCTTATATTTTCAGCATGTTTCGAAATATACTTGTTGGGGAAATTCTAATTTGAGTTAGAATATGTGTTCTTGATATCTTGAGCTTGTTATATTTACTATCGGATTACTTTTCGGATATCGTATGCTTTTGTTCGAAATTCCAGCATGTATTATGTGAAGATTTTACAGATTCTAGCTGGTGGATTGATGTTTAGATGAGATTATGAGTTGTTGGGATTGATTGTGATATTGTTGTGGTGAGATTGTATTATCGGTATTGAAGAAATACGTCGTTATGCCGTCGATTTGATACCAAATGTGATTCTTGAGTTGTACAAGATGGTTGAGTTGTGTTTTGATATATATAGCACATTCATTATCCCATTTCAGATTAATCTTGGCAGAGTTGACATTCCGACTTTGAGACTTCGATCGACGATTCGACAAGAAAGGTATAATTCATGTAGTCTTGGGATTGCACAACGCGATTCAGATTTGATACGAGTTTCCCTAAATCACATACTAGATTGTTATTACATTTGATTATGTAATGTCTTGTGAATGGATTTATATTCGAGTCCTAAGATAGGAGATATTGGCAGATTTGCCAAAACTAGACGTTTCGGTGTATCGTCGCATAGTAGTAGATTTGCTCTATGTGTAGACCCCCGATACAGAGTTGACCGAAGTCTAGGAATAAGACGTACCGTTGCCCCGAGTGGTTGGGTAGGTGACAGACCGTCTTATTCACACCGGGATCCCTAGACTAGAAATGAGTCGAGTCAAGATTTAAATGTTGAATACAGATTTGTATTCTTCTACATGTTTAGATTTACATTCATGTTACTTGTTATATGCTATGCATTTGTATATGATTATTACATTGCATGCATCCATGTTTTATACTGGGATTAGTTCTCACCGGAGTTATCCGGCTGTTGTCGTGTCTGTATGTGTGCATGGCAACAGGTGGGGCAGGATCAAGGTCACGACGAGGAAGAGAGAGTTGATAGCGTGGTGATGCCGGGTGTAGCAGCAGATTACTAGTAGTTTCTGTTTAGATCTGAACTACTTGTATTTGAGATTCGAACATTAGTTGGATGTTTGTACTAAACAGACTTGTATGTACATTATGTTGTTTATTTCACTTAAAGACATGTTATGCTTTAATAATACAATTGAATTAATGTTAAAAGCAAATTTTTGATCCACATTTTCGAACAAAGATCCAATTAAATCCCAAAAGAATTGAGTTAGAACCCGGGTCCCCACAAAAATGGTGCATATGCGCGGAAGGTCCAGAAGGATTGGCGCATATGCGCGACTTAAATGGCGCATATGCGCGGGTTAGGCAGAATGATTGGCGCATATGCGCGACATAAATGGCGCATATGCGCGAGTAGGCAAAATGCTGGTGTGAGCTACCGGCCCATATGCGCGACATTGTTGGCGCATATGCACGAAACGTGCTGAACATGCACGATGCCACTTGCTCTCTTGCATGTCATGGATGTATATATATATATATATACAAGCGAAATCCTTCAAAATTCAGAGAGGAAATCCAGAGTTTGGGGGAGAGTTTCAATTCGTGATTTTGGAAATTGATTTCCGAGCGAACCGTCTATCTGAATTGAAATCCGACTTCGGTACTGTGTTTCTATCAACACAGGCTACAACTGGACGTAAGTTTTGTTACGTTTAGACATGTTTTGAAAATATGATGTTGCTAGAATTGCATGTGATTCAGATATGACGTTTCTGCTACAGTAGACAGTATAGAATTGAAGTCAGACTGAAGAACAGACCGTTTATGTAATTGTTATGATTTTTGAAAGATATTGACTGAGATTCGATAACAGATTTATGTTATCGTTGAGATTATGAGTTATATCAGTATTGATTATACCTTCCAGTATTATATTTGTGATGTTCAGATTGACGGGGTTATTCAGATTGTATGGCTATGCCGTCAAAACATCAATTGAGTTAGATTGATCAGATTCAGATATGATTTCGTGTAGATTATGATATTATGGATATGATTCAGATTGTATCTTGTTCAGATATTGATCAGATTATATACTGAATTCAGTATTGATCAGAACATATTGTATATTGAGTTATTAACTGATACAGCGTATTCAATATTGTCATTTCAGATTCGAGATGGACAGATTTGAATACAGATCATCGTCTTCGTCAGATCGGGACGACAAAGGTATAATTCATGTGATATTCGGGAAGACATAACTCAAATAAGATTCTATTTGAGTTTCCCAATAAAATCACATACTAGATTATTGTTATATTCTGATATGAATATGCTTTGTTTATATGCTGATATGTTCATGCTTTGTTTATAGATTTTTATGCATTGCATTTGAGATAGGAAAGTTTGACAGACACAGTCAGACTTCTAGACGTTCGGTGTATCGTTACATAGAAGCAGACACTGTCCTATTGTAGATTATTCGATACAGATCAGATCGAAGTCTAGGAATAAGACGTACCGTCACCCCGATTGGAGAGTAGGTGACAGATCGTCTTATTCACACCGGGATCCCTAGAGTTATAGTGGAGTCGAGTCTAGACATGATTTGACTAGAACTGCATGTGTTTAGAGATGTGGTTTCATAGATTATGAAACCCATGTTTATTGCTTTCAGACATGATAGCCTGTGTTTATATGATTTGATTTGAATTGCATGTTTATCTGATTGGAGCTGCATGCTTATTTTGATTTGATTTCATAGATTATGAAATCTTTTACGTTGATTATATTCATGATAGCATGTTTTATAATTTAGATTGTTTATATACATGCTTACCATGTTTTATACTGGGATTTATTCTCACCGGAGTTATCCGGCTGTTGTCTTGTTTTGTATGTGTGCATGACAACAGGTGGGACAAGATCGGGGTCGAGAAGATGATGAGAGAAGATGAGTTTAGCGTGGTTATTCCGGACTTGGATAGATTTAGGTTTTATTACTTGAACTTTAGTATTCGAACCTTAGATTAGTTAAAAGATTGATGTATCTTTATACTGAATTGTAGTTTATACAGATATGTATATTATGTAGATGCCATTACCTTCCGCACTTTATTTTAAAAATGAAAAATTTTTAGACCTTGTTTTATCTTAATGGATAATTAAATCCCAAATATGACAAAAGAAGAAGATCAGCGTCCGGGTCCCCACAACAGGTGGTATCAGAGCGATATATCCTTTAGATGGAGATAGTCAGAGTTGATAGATCTTTTATACTGAGATAGAATAAAATGAGCGGGGTAGATTGAATTTTCTTTCCTTGCATGTGATTGCTAGCATGAGATTTATGTAATAGCCGAGCCCGGTGTACGGTACGGTTTAAGCTTTATTGTGTTAATTGGGTTATGTGATTAGATGATTATAGTTGTGTTTTGGGCTATAGTATTATTGGTTATTATTTATTTGAGGTGTTAGTTGGTGTTGATTGTTCGTTTCAGCGTTTCGAATCGATTTTAGTTGTTTTGTTACTGTTCATTGCCGTGAGTAGAGTGCACCCGCGCTCTTAGATGAGTGCTCCCGCGGTGTACTATTCATGATTTTGGATTTGGAGGGCCGTGGCATCACCGCACCCGCGGCAGTGCAAGGACCGCACCCGCGGTGAGACCGCACCCGCGGTATTTGTAGCACCGCACCCGCGGTGTTTGTGCATGGGATTTATTTTGGTTGGCCGTGAGCTTAGCGCACCCGCGGTGCTTGTGTGACCGCACCCGTGGTGTAAGTATGGGCGAGATTTTAAGTCACTTTTTGGGAGTTGTTGGCCATACCTACCTTATCTTCTTCCTTCCATTTCCGATTTTCTCTCATTTCTCTAGGGTTTTCATCCATTTCAATTGCTTCCTACCTTTGATTCTTGGCTTTGTTTCGATTTCCGACTTGAGATCGACGTTCTCCGTGGTATAAGGAAGCTTAGGTAAGTTTTTGGTGCGATTCTAATGAGGTTTCGAGTTAAGGGTTATTTTGGATTTGATGTTTTGATGGTTCTATGGATTATTTAGCATGGACTCTTGGATTTAGTCTTGATATTGGTGTTATTTATGGATTATTGTTGTAGGTGGTGTACCAAGAGTATAGTTGGAGGTGTTCTATTGGTTTGTAAGTGGAATTTCATCCCTTTGCTCACATGATATTATATGTATTGTGTTTTAAAGGTTTTAATATGTTATTCCCTTTAATTGATCCATTGTTATGTATTGATTTCATTGATTATCTATTGGAGGTATTGTATATCTCACTATTGTTAAAAGGGAATACAAAAGAAAATATGAGATTGCGAAAGGACGGCTTTAAAGGCTATTCAGAGTTCAAATGTTTTATTGGATTGATTAATCATAGTCAGAGCATTGCATGCAATTAGATGATCATCGACCATAGGCTTTTATCCCCTCACAGTTATCGATTTATATCGATGGGATATTGGCAACCACAGTCACAGATACTATTGATATCAATCCAACCATAGAAAAGAGAAATACCATCGTTTTGCTATCTATTGCCATTGCTATTGCTACAGTTATTGCTACGTTATTCATGTTTCAGAGTCGATGGTATTTATGATTTAAAAGCCATGTTTTACAGAATATACTATGTATCATTGCTATGTAAGAGTTCCACTTGCTGAGATTTATTCTCATTTCAGTTATTTCATGTGATGCAGATAAGAGCGGCGGACCGGGACGTTGACTGTGGATGGGGGTCATATGCATACGAAGATTGGAAGGATGATTATTTTGTATCATTTTGTAACATGATCACACTAATGATATTTTGTATTTTGTTATGTCATTGGAATGATCATGTTGTTATTTTGTAAACACTTTTATAAAATGTATTTTGAAACTCCTTCCGTTTGAAAGAAAATTTTTAAATTCCGCTGTATTTTAATTGTAACGGGTCAGGGTGTCACATTTAGTGGTATCAGAGCGGTGTTCTTCGGACCAATGCATATGACTTCGTCTACTTTCAACTGTCCGGGTATGTTTTCTTGCATCTATCCATTGTTATATATATTGATTGGTGTCTTGTGAGCAATTGTAGAGTATGCCTCCTAAGCGTAAGGCGACAGAGGGTGAGGATAGTTCTTCCTCGAGAGTTGTCGACGAGTTCGGCAAGTTGCTTAAGGAGCAGGCTAAGGTGCATAGCGATCAGATTCAACAGTTGCTCCGATTGCAAGGAGCAGGACATGGTCGAGGCCAAGTGAGAGGTCCAGTTGCTCAGGCTGTTGGCACTGATGCCGTCTTTTCTGCTTTTAAGAGAATGGATCCACCGGATTTCGCAGGTAGCACCGATCCTCTAGTTGCTGTCGAGTGGGTCAAGGCGCTTGAAGCTATCTTCGATCATCTCCAGTATGAGGACAAAGACAGGATTAGTTGTGCCATTTTCATGTTGGTTAAGGCTGCCCGCATTTGGTGGAATGCGACGAAAGTTGGAGTTGATGTTGCGACACTGAAGTGGTCAGAGTTCACTGACTTGTTCTACGACAAGTATTTCCCCGACGCACTTCGAGCGAGGAAGGTTACGGAGTTCTTGGAACTTCGACAGGGGAGCTTGGATGTTGGCCAGTATATCCTGAAGTTTGAGGAGGGTTGCCTATTTGCTCCGTATATTGCTTCGAACGACAAGGACAAGGGCGCTCATTTCATTCGAGGCCTTAGAGCGGAGATTCGCCGTGATATCAACAGGTCTAAAGCTGTTACTTTCAAGGAGATTGTGTCCAAAGCATTGTTGGCCGAGCAAGACGAGAAGGTCATCGCCAGGGAGAGGCAGGAGAGACACCAGGCCATTGCTCAGAGAGGCCAGGGTTCGAATCAGAGGGGCAGGGATCGTTTCAAGGGCAAGGGCAAGATGGAGCCGAGTTCTAGACCACCGCCAGTTCCATTTGATCCCGAGAAGCCACTGTGTCCAAAGTGTGGTAAGCATCATCGAGGAGAGTGCAGATTGGGCACTCATACTTGTTTTCGTTGTGGCGCGGCGGGCCATGTTGCTAGGAATTGCCCGAGGGGAGATAGCCAAGGGAAGGTGCAGGGTCGTATCTTTGCGATGACCAAGGAAGGTATTAATCGTGATTCTTCATTGATCTCTAGTACTATTTTGATTTCAGGCAGAGTAGCTACTACTTTGATTGATACTGGTGCTACTCATTCTTTTATGTCTGAATTATTTTTGAGATCTTTGGGTATAGTTCCTTCTGTTCTTCCCCTCCAGCTTAATGTTGTTTTACCTTCGGGGGATGTCTTGTGCCCGACATCAATTGTCTTTGCGTGCCCTGTTCGTATTGAGGAGCGAGTTGTATTCGCTGATTTGATTGTTATCCATATGGTTGCCTTCGATGTTATTCTTGGCATGGATTGGCTTTCGACTTACCGTGCAGTTATCGATTGTGTTGCTAAGAAGGTGACTTTTGCAGATGATGGCCAGGGAGGAGCGCTCGCCAGCACAGGTACTTCGCTGGTCCTTCCTTTTATTTCTTGCTTTGAGGCTGAGAGATTGTTGTGTAGAGGTTGCGATGGGTTTCTTGCTTCTATTGTGGATGTTGATAGATTGATTAAGTTGAATGTAGATGATATTGATGTGGTGAGGGAGTTTGCTGATGTGTTTGAGGATGATGTTCCGGGTTTGCCGCCGGATAGAGATGTTGAGTTTGTGATTGATTTAGCTCCAGGTACGGTTCCTATTTCTAAGCTCCGTACCGGATGGCCCCTACCGAGATGAAGGAGTTGAAGACTCAGTTGCAGGATCTTTTAGACAAGGGCTTTATTCGTCCGAGCTCTTCGCCTTGGGGAGCTCCGGTTCTATTTGTCAAGAAGAAGGATGGTTCTCTGCGACTGTGTATCGACTACAGGGAGCTTAACAAAGTAACTGTCAAGAACAAGTATCCGTTGCCTCGGATAGATGATTTGTTTGATCAGCTCCATGGTGCTACTGTGTTCTCGAAGATTGATCTTCGGTCTGGCTACTATCAGTTGAAGGTTAGGGAGTCTGATATCCCTAAGACAGCTTTCCGGACCAGGTACGGTCACTATGAGTTTCTTGTCATGTCTTTTGGTTTGACCAATGCCCCTTCAGTCTTCATGGATCTGATGAACCGTGTGTTCAAGCCTTATCTGGATAGCTTCGTTATTGTTTTCATCGACGATATCTTGATCTATTCCAAATCCAGAGAGCTTCATGCAGAGCATCTCAGAGTGGTGCTTCAGTTGTTGCGAGAAAAGAGATTGTTTGCCAAGCTGAAGAAGTGTGAGTTTTGGCTGGATCAGATTTCTTTTCTAGGCCATGTGGTTTCGAGAGATGGCATTGCTGTTGATCCGTTGAAGATAGAGGCGATTCGGAGTTGGCCTATTCCTACCACCGTTTCTGAGGTACGCAGTTTCCTCGGTTTGGCGGGTTACTATCGTCGTTTCATTTCAGGTTTCTCCAAGATTGCCCTGCCATTGTCCAATCTGACGAGGAAGACTGTGAAGTTCGAGTGGTCTATCGATTTCCAGAGTGCATTTCAGGAGTTGAAGGACAGATTGACGACAGCTCCTGTTCTTTCTTTGCCCAGTGGTTCAGAGGATTTTGTGGTCTATACCGATGCGTCGAAGAGAGGCCTTGGTGCAGTGTTGATGCAGCGAGGTAAGGTCATTGCCTATGCGTCTCGCCAGTTGAAGGATTATGAGAAGAATTATCCGACGCACGATTTGGAGCTTGCAGCTGTGGTTTTCGCCCTTAAGATTTGGAGACATTATCTGTATGGCGAAAAGTGTGAGATTTTCACAGACCACAAGAGTTTGAAGTATCTGTTCTCGCAGAAAGAGCTCAATATGCGACAGAGGAGGTGGTTAGAGCTTGTCAAGGATTATGATGTGACGATCAGTTATCACCCAGGGAAGGCGAATGTTGTGGCTGATGCTTTGAGCCGCAAGTCGAGTGCTTCATTGAGTTCTTTGATTCAGAGACCATTGTTGATGGATTTGCAGAGAGAGGAGATTGATCTGGTGATTCCAGGTACCATTGCTCGCTTTTCAGCGTTGGTCATTCGATCTACATTGACGGACAGGATCCGTAGAGAGCAGTCGACTGATGTTCAGTTGGCAGAGTTGAGAGCTAGAGCCGAGGCTAGAGGGAATTCAGAGTTTAGTCTGAATGGTGATGATTTGGTAACTTTCAGAGGCCGCATTTGTGTTCCTTCTGGCGATGATATTCGTAGAGACGTCTTGACAGAGGCTCATACCGCACCTTATTCGATCCATCCAGGCAGTACGAAGATGTATCAGGATCTTCGTCGACTCTACTGGTGGCCAGGTATGAAGAGAGATATTGCTTTGTTCATTTCTCAGTGCCTTACTTGTCAGCAGGTAAAGATTGAGCACCAGAGACCTGCTGGGACATTGCTTTCTTTGCCGATTCCTCAGTGGAAGTGGGAGCATATCACTATGGATTTCGTGACTGGTTTACCCAGGACGCAGAAGGGTTTCAATTCCATTTGGGTTATTGTTGATAGATTGACCAAGTCAGCGCACTTTCTCCCAGTCAAGACGACGTATTCGATGTCTCAGTATGCCGAGGATTACATTGCAGAGATTGTTAGACTTCATGGAGTTCCTGTGTCGATCGTGTCTGATCGTGACCCCAGATTTACCTCAGAGTTCTGGAAGAGTTTGCACAGAGCTATGGGTTCTCGTTTAGCTTTCAGTACAGCTTATCATCCTCAGAGCGACGGTCAGTCAGAGAGAGTCATTCAGATTCTGGAGGATATGCTCAGAGCTTGTACTATTGACTATTCTGGTAGCTGGGATTCCAAGTTGCCTCTTGTGGAGTTCACGTACAACAATAGCTACCAGGCGACGATTAGCATGGCACTGTATGAGGCACTTTATGGCAGGAAGTGCAGATCTCCTTTGTTTTGGGATGAGGTTGGTGAGAGGAAGATGTTGGGTCCCGAGTTGGTCCAGCAGACTGCCGATGTTGTTGCAGTTATCAGAGAGAGGATGAAGACTGCTCAGTCCAGACAGAAGAGCTATGCAGACGTTCGTCGTAGACCTTTGCAGTTCGAGGTTGGCGATCATGTTTTTCTGAAGATAGCACCTCTCAAGGGTGTGATGCGATTTGGCAAGAAGGGCAAGTTGAGCCCTAGATTCATTGGTCCATTCGAGATATTGGACAGAGTGGGTGACCGAGCCTACAGATTAGCCCTACCGCCCGATCTTGACCGAGTCCATAATGTGTTTCACGTATCGATGCTCAGGAAGTATATTGCAGATCCTTCCCATGTTCTTCGACATGAGCCATTGGACTTGACGCCGAGTCTGACTTACCATGAGATTCCGATTCAGATTCTGGATCGCACAGTTAGAGTTCTGAGGAACAAAGAGATCGGCATCGTTAAAGTCCTTTGGAGGAACCATTTGATTGAGGAGGCTACGTGGGAACCAGAGACTGAGATGAGAGAGAGGTATCCTGAGTTGTTCGTGCCGTGACGTCAATTTCGAGGACGAAATTCCTCTAAGGAGGGGAGATTGTAATAGCCGAGCCCGGTGTACGGTACGGTTTAAGCTTTATTGTGTTAATTGGGTTATGTGATTAGATGATTATAGTTGTGTTTTGGGCTATAGTATTATTGGTTATTATTTATTTGAGGTGTTAGTTGGTGTTGATTGTTCGTTTCAGCGTTTCGAATCGATTTTAGTTGTTTTGTTACTGTTCATTGCCGTGAGTAGAGTGCACCCGCGCTCTTAGATGAGTGCCCCCGCGGTGTACTATTCATGATTTTGGATTTGGAGGGCCGTAGCATCACCGCACCCGCGGCAGTGCAAGGACCGCACCCGCGGTGAGACCGCACCCGCGGTATTTGTAGCACCGCACCCGCGGTGTTTGTGCATGGGATTTATTTTGGTTGGCCGTGAGCTTAGCGCACCCGCGGTGCTTGTGTGACCGCACCCGCGGTGTAAGTATGGGCGAGATTTTAAGTCACTTTTTGGGAGTTGTTGGCCATACCTACCTTATCTTCTTCCTTCCATTTCCGATTTTCTCTCATTTCTCTAGGGTTTTCATCCATTTCAATTGCTTCCTACCTTTGATTCTTGGCTTTGTTTCGATTTCCGACTTGAGATCGACGTTCTCCGTG
This sequence comes from Primulina eburnea, assembly GCF_022965805.1. Taxonomy (NCBI): domain Eukaryota; kingdom Viridiplantae; phylum Streptophyta; class Magnoliopsida; order Lamiales; family Gesneriaceae; genus Primulina; species Primulina eburnea. The sequence goes on from NC_133117.1 coordinate 21,375,303, forward strand.
GTATAAGGAAGCTTAGGTAAGTTTTTGGTGCGATTCTAATGAGGTTTCTTGTTAAGGGTTATTTTGGATTTGATGTTTTGATGGTTCTATGGATTATTTAGCATGGACTCTTGGATTTAGTCTTGATATTGGTGTTATTTATGGATTATTGTTGTAGGTGGTGTACCAAGAGTATAGTTGGAGGTGTTCTATTGGTTTGTAAGTGGAATTTCATCCCTTTGCTCACATGATATTATATGTATTGTGTTTTAAAGGTTTTAATATGTTATTCCCTTTAATTGATCCATTGTTATGTATTGATTTCATTGATTATCTATTGGAGGTATTGTATATTTCACTATTGTTAAAAGGGAATACAAAAGAAAATATGAGATTGCGAAAGGACGGCTTTAAAGGCTATTCAGAGTTCAAATGTTTTATTGGATTGATTAATCATAGTCAGAGCATTGCATGCAATTAGATGATCATCGACCATAGGCTTTTATCCCCTCACAGTTATCGATTTATATCGATGGGATATTGGCAACCACAGTCACAGATACTATTGATATCAATCCAACCATAGAAAAGAGAAATACCATCGTTTTGCTATCTATTGCCATTGCTATTGCTACAGTTATTGCTACGTTATTCATGTTTCAGAGTCGATGGTATTTATGATTTAAAAGCCATGTTTTACAGAATATACTATGTATCATTGCTATGTAAGAGTTCCACTTGCTGAGATTTATTCTCATTTCAGTTATTTCATGTGATGCAGATAAGAGCGGCGGACCGGGACGTTGACTGTGGATGGGGGTCATATGCATACGAAGATTGGAAGGATGATTATTTTGTATCATTTTGTAACATGATCACACTAATGATATTTTGTATTTTGTTATGTCATTGGAATGATCATGTTGTTATTTTGTAAACACTTTTATAAAATGTATTTTGAAACTCCTTCCGTTTGAAAGAAAATTTTTAAATTCCGCTGTATTTTAATTGTAACGGGTCAGGGTGTCACAATTTATTTCAATGTTGAATTGCATGATGGGTGCTAGCATGATTTACTGTTTTCCCTATTACATGTTGTTTGTTATCTGAGTTGATTACAGCATGTAATTACTAAGCCTAAATCAGAATCGAGTCTGGATCAGAGGTATATGATCGGAGGAGGACTGAGACAGATTGTATATAGTATATACTAATCTGTTTGATTAGCAGATATACCGCCTCGAAGAATTTCAGAAAAGGGCAGTACTTCGTCTGAACAGATGGATACATCAGAAATTCAGCTAGAAGAAAAGATGAAAGAATTTCAGTTATTACAGCCGCCGACTCTGAGTGGTACCGAGACATCTGAAGACTGTCAGAACTGGTTTGATGATATAGAAATCTTGTTTGATTTACTTGATTGTACAGATGAACAGAGGGTTAAAATGGTGCCTTACCAGTTACGAGAAGCCGCCAGGAGTTGGTGGATTACCAGTACAAGAATGTGGGCACAGAGAGGTACAGTGATTTCGTGGGAAATATTCAGAACTGAATTCTATCGAAGATTTTTCTCAGCTTCGTACCGAGAGGACAAGAAATTAGAGTTTGAGAATTTGAGCCAAGGGCAGCTAAATATTGACGAATATATTGCTAAATTCTCGAGTCTAATGCATTTTGCTCCTCATTTAGCTGGAAATGATGAAGCTATAGTAAATCAATTCATCAGAGGGTTGAATTCAGAGGTAGTTGCATTCATGAATTTGCAACGACCTTACCATTTTGCTGACATCCTGAGTAGAGTGAAGAGAGCGGAGGCGAGTCTGATTAGACAATTGACAAGGTTGTGTGTGAAGCCACCCCATACACAACAGTCCCCTCTTCGAATTGAGCGTGGCAGCACGAGTGGAAATCAAGATTTGCTGAAAGCTCAAAAGAAGCCATTCAAGAAGTTCGGAAGTGGTTCCTCTAGCTCAAGTGGTTCCAGTCCAAGCCATACCAATGTCTATTGTAGGACTTGCGGAGGGAGACATTCCTCAGAGCAATGCCAAGGAGTGCTTGGTAGATGCAATATCTGTAAACAGCTGGGACATTTTGCTAAACTTTGTCCCCAGAGATGGTTCCGAAGATCTTAGGGAACAGCGTTCAATTGAGAAACAGACCCAGAATCCATAACAGGTGCTATTCTTTATGATTAGATTGCATATGTATTGATATATACTAATGCATTCCCTACGATTGTCTTTGATTGAGTTGTGTTGATATATGATGTACCTGTTGGGTCTGTATTTACTGTAGTATCGATGTCTTTACCTTTTGGGAAAGAAAAATGTATATCAGAGATTTCTGTGACATCTTGTATATTACAGTAAGATGAGAATAAGAGCGAGTAGATTATGAGGTACTTGTGTTTTCTGATTTGATTGCATTGTTGATATGAATATGCTGAACAAGTACAGAACCATTATAGATTCCTTTCAGGAGATTATAAGAGTCAGACCATATACGGTTGATGAGTAGAGATTTCACAGTAAGGATTCTAGATTTCGAATTCCTTTGATATCTGTGTTGTCTATGACTCGATTGATACAGAAAGGAACAGATAGTATCCTTATGTATTCAGTAGATTTACTGAAATCGAGCCTAGCATTGGCAGATTTGCTAATGATGTATGAATTGGCTGATGTTTGCCTAGATAAGATTTTAGATTTGCTTGATAGCAGATAGATAGATTTCAGAATTGAATTCAGATCAGATATTGATTGTTATTTTAGAATTCAGTACAGAATGATATTGAATGTACAGAATGATACAGAATGAATTAAAAGAATTGAAAGATCAGTAGAAGAGTATCGACACATCTGATTTAGTGTTGCTCTTGGCGTGTTTCAGTATTTTCAGAGACGTTCTGATTATTCTATGCCTGTTATATCTATAAGATTTGGATATAATTGCAGCGTTTGATTGATCGAATCGAATATTTGAAGAAGTGTATTGAATATTCTGAGAACTGTGATGATTGTATACATAAATTATTCAGATAAGAATCCCTCTTGAAACAGATTGTATTCCGAGTATGCGTTATCTGAAGTTAATATACAGATTGATTTCGATACCATTGAGATTTCGATCAGTGACAGATAAGATACCGATATCAGAAAGACCAGAAAGTTCAGAAATGTCAGAATTGTCAGAGATATATTTTGTCTGATTTGGTAGATTATTTTATTCGACTGTTGCTTTATATCTGCTGAGTATTGTCATTGTTCTAAATCAGTATTTGAGATATCTTATATTGTTTTGGGGAGCCTATTTTATTTGTAGATGAGATATAACAGTTGATCAGAATGACATGAAGACATGTTTGAGTAATCAGAAGCAATCTTATTGCCAGAGATTACCGTTTTATGAGTTCACTGAACTCACTAGATCTGTATGGGTTACTGATATTTCTTATCTGATTTGATATTACTATTGTTTTGAACCCGTATATGATACAGATTGTTGGGAACCGTTGAGAGTATATACAGTTCAATTGTATCAGAAGTAATTTTGAGAGTTACAGCAGTTCAGAAATGAGATCAGAATGTGTCAGAATGTTTCAGAATTGTATAACAGAATTAATACTGAGAGTCAGAGCCGAATACCAGGTTGGTATTTCTTCCTTAATTTATATTATTAACTGATTTGTTTGTGCCGAATAGTTCGAATCAGATATCACAGATAGTGTCAGATATGCACAGTAGTTGATTCATTTTTCATTCGGATAACAGACAGTTTTGATATAAACAGATTAAATCAGTTAGGACAGGATTGTATTGAAATGTTGGCAGAAATCATACTGATATGTCTGAATTGCTAACATAAAAGACAGAAAGATAGAAATCAGAAGATTACTACAGAATTTGTATGTTTCTGAATAGAAATGAGAGTGCATTTCTATGGCCTTAATAATTACATTACCATTAGTTTCTTCAGATGGTAAGATAATATGATTATGATTGACAGATTGTTCAATCTATATCAATTAGTTTGTACCAGATAACGTACAAACAGAACCAGATGACACAGATTGATGTCAGAGGAATGATCAGAGTCAACAGAATGTTGAGATAGAGTATATCAGAATGTGATTTTCTGGTTGCGTTTGTACTTGTGATCGAGTGTATCATGAGTTTCTTCTTAGATTGTGTTACAACTGGCAGACAGTCAGAATGTATTGTCCAGATATTGGAAGATTTTGGTAGAGCTATATAGTGCTGGATGTTAGCACTAATGGATATGACTTAGTATCACTATGTGATAATACCTATCAGCCTACCAGATTGGTAATGAGATAGTTACAGTCAGGACAGTATACAGTGGATACTACAGATTTCTTTTCCTTTTGAAGAAAATTCGAAGGAAGGCAAGGATAGTTCAGAATGAACAGATTCAAGAAACCAACGTCGGATGATGACGATTGGTCTTTGGAGCTAAAGACTGTATAAGTCCTTGATTGGGATAAACAGATTAGAGAACAACTACTATTATTGTTTTGCTATGGACGGTGATTGGTTTATACGGATGTTGTATAACCAGCATGGCAAGATTGATTCTGTCAGAGTTAGTTTAAGAAGTATCATGATAGTATACTTCATGAAGTCTTATTCCGGATTTAGAATCAGAGGTTGATACAAGAAAGAGATTTCAGAACGGGTCCATTGAGATGAGTTTGATTTAAACTCTGTTATACATTTCTTCTAATATATCTGAATTGAATACTTATGAGTTCGAGGACGAACTCAGATCTAAGAGGGGGAGAAATGTAAGGCCCGAGAAATTTATCTCATTAAATCTGAAAGGATTTGGCGATGCTTATTATAATCTATGGTTGATAATTAAGATGATTATAGACGGGACGGATCAGACCGAGAAAGCCGAAAGAAGAAATCTCATTAAGTGGGAAGATTATGCTTGGCGCATATGCACGAAGAAAATGGCGCATATGCGCGGAAGGTCCAGAAGGATTGGCGCATATGCGCGACTTAAATGGCGCATATGCGCGGGTTAGGCAGAATGATTGGCGCATATGCGCGACATAAATGGCGCATATGCGCGAGTAGGCAAAATGCTGGTTTGAGCTACCGGCGCATATGCGCGACATTGTTGGCGCATATGCGCGAAACGTGCTGAACATGCACGATGCCACTTGCTCTCTTGCATGTCATGGATGTATATATATATATATAGATATATATATACAAGCGAAATCCTTCAAAATTCAGAGAGGAAATCGAGAGTTTGGGGGAGAGTTTCAATTCGTGATTTTGGAAATTGATTTCCGAGCGAACCGTCTATCTGAATTGAAATCCGACTTCGGTACTGTGTTTCTATCAACACAGGCTACAACTGGACGTAAGTTTTGTTACGTTTAGACATGTTTTGAAAATATGATGTTGCTAGAATTGCATGTGATTCAGATATGACGTTTCTGCTACAGTAGACAGTATAGAATTGAAGTCAGACAGAAGAACAGACCATTTATGTAATTGTTATGATTTTTGAAAGATATTGACTGAGATTCGATATCAGATTTATGTTATCGTTGAGATTATGAGTTATAACAGTATTGATTATACGTTCCAGTATTATATTTGTGATGTTCAGATTGACGGGGTTATTCAGATTGTATGGCTATGCCGTCAAAACATCAATTGAGTTAGATTGATCAGATTCAGATATGATTTCGTGTAGATTATGATATTATGGATATGACTCAGATTGTATCTTGTTCAGATATTGATCAGATTATATACTGAATTGAGTATTGATCAGAACAGATTGTATATTGAGTTATTAACTGATACAGCGTATTCAATATTGTCATTTCAGATTCGAGATGGACAGATTTGAATACAGATCATCGTCTTCGTCAGATCGGTACGACAAAGGTATAATTCATGTGATATTCGGGAAGACATAACTCAAATAAGATTCTATTTGAGTTTCCCAATAAAATCACATACTAGATTATTGTTATATTCTGATATGAATATGCTTTGTTTATATGCTGATATGTTCATGCTTTGTTTATAGATTTTTATGCATTGCATTTGAGATAGGAAAGTTTGACAGACACAGTCAGACTTCTAGACGTTCGGTGTATCGTTACATAGAAGCAGACACTGTCCTATTGTAGATTATTCGATACAGATCAGAGCGAAGTCTAGGAATAAGACGTACCGTCACCCCGATTGGAGAGTAGGTGACAGATCGTCTTATTCACACCGGGATCCCTAGAGTTATAGTTGAGTCGAGTCTAGACATGATTTGACTAGAACTGCATGTGTTTAGAGATGTGGTTTCATAGATTATGAAACCCATGTTTATTGCTTTCAGACATGATAGCCTGTGTTTATATGATTTGATTTGAATTGCATGTTTATCTGATTGGAGCTGCATGCTTATTTTGATTTGATTTCATAGATTATGAAATCTTTTACGTTGATTATATTCATGATAGCATGTTTTATAATTTAGATTGTTTATATACATGCTTACCATGTTTTATACTGGGATTTATTCTCACCGGAGTTATCCGGCTGTTGTCTTGTTTTGTATGTGTGCATGACAACAGGTGGGACAAGATCGGGGTCGAGAAGATGATGAGAGAAGATGAGTTTAGCGTGGTGATTCCGGACTTGGATAGATTTAGGTTTTATTACTTGAACTTTAGTAGTCGAACCTTAGATTAGTTAAAAGATTGATGTATCTTTATACTGAATTGTAGTTTATACAGATATGTATATTATGTAGATGCCATTACCTTCCGCACTTTATTTTAAAAATGAAAAATTTTTAGACCCTGTTTTATCTTAATGGATAATTAAATCCCAAAGATGACAAAAGAAGAAGATCAGCGTCCGGGTCCCCACAGACGGAGAAATTCAGGCTGATTACTATAAACCAAGCGCTGTGTGGGAGGCAACCCACAATTATCTTTAGCAATCATTTGGTTTAGATTATTTTATTTTAATCCTTTATTTGTTCATTTTAATTTTCCCCATTCGAGCATTGATTTGATTTATTTTATTTTTGCAGTTGTAAAAAAATAATAATAATAATATTTTGTACAGAGTGCATCGCGCACATGCACGATTTATTTTTGCGTACATGTACACGCCACAGCTCGGAAGGCAGCGGACCTCGCGCATATGCGCCATACAGAGACGTGCATATGCGCGATATGACATGGCATAGAAAAATATTCGATAGTGGCTTTGGCGCATATGCACAGGTTTAGGTCGTGCATATGCACGCGATATGATTTAAAAAAAAAAACCGTGAACCCTGCTTCATGCATATACATAAATTTTCTTAAGCATGCAACATATTTTTCATATTTTCGTAAAAAGGTCATATACGTGATACATAAAAATTTAAAAACATGATAAAATTGTGTTCAGGGCGCTGTCAGGACTAAAAACTCGACCCGCGTGCAAAATGACCATTTTGCCCCTGGAAACACAAAATGGCCATTTTACCCTTGGACCTCAAAATTTCGACCCGAAGCTTACAAACACCTCAAAACGTATTTAAAAGTATTTTTTAGACATAAACTCGAGCCCGATTCAAAATTTAATTGTTTCCTTTAAAACTTGGACCTGGGTCCCGGTTTTAACCCGAAACTTAACCAAATTTTCCCAACTCAAACCATGACTTAACTCTACTTGACCAGCCTCTAAACCAACAATTCCAGACCCCTTATGACCCCCAAACCATAGCCAAAAGTTTCTGGAAATCTATCTACTCAATCTAATCGAACCCTAGCGTGACCCTAGCACCAAATCACCGACCCTACACCTAAACCGCTAGGACCAGTCATGAACCAGCCTCTCCTAGACCACCCTAGGACCTTCTGGACCAAACCAACCCAAGGACGACCCAACATGACTCCCCCACATTGGATCGGCTTCTCCCATAACTCCAGCACTGATCGAGCCACCCTAGGCCATGACTTAGCCCCACCAGGGACTGGTCCAGGGCTAGGGAGGACCCTTGCACAACCGACACATCCAAACTTCCGATCTAGTCCCCAAACATCCAAACATGCTTTAGGTACGATCGTTTTCCCTTCAAGCTCGACACACCCGAGACTCCAGCACCTAGTCGCCATTATTCTCGCCATGTACTTACATCGTATATCTAGCTGCCCCTTGCAATAAAGTCAAGAAATCGTGAGGTTTGATAAAAAATCATGCATGAAATCGAGTAAAAACCGAACGAGTTCGATGCTCCATGCTAGATCGAAACATTTCTCATACAAATATACACATATCAGCATACATAGTGTGAATGATGAGCGAAAGGAAGATACAAGGCGTGCCTAAGCAATAAAGTGATCAAAAACTCAAAGAATTATGCGCGGGAAGTGAACCGGAGGGGCGGGGAGGGAGCTTTATTTGAAAACTTGAAGGGCCGAAGGTGTGTTGCTGATTTAATGCTGAAAACTCACATGGAGGCTGCTGGTGGAGGGTGAGGGACGACTGCTAGGATTATATTAGGTTTAAGTTTAGTGTAGTGTAGTGTTTAAATAATAAACAAAGCATTAATGGGCCCTAAATTGAATTTTAAAAGGATTAAAAGGGTTTTGAGCCAATTAAGCATTAAAAAAACCCAACAATTTCAATAATACTCTCGAAAAATATTTTGTTTTGATACATTTTGGAAAATAGTGCCCAAACCCTCAAAATGTCCTCTGAATCATTAAAATTCGTGTACCGATAACAATATGACCTGACGAGTAAAAATACCCACACAAGCCCCATTTTCAAAAAAAGCCCTTAAAAATACCCCATATTAATTAATTAAAATTAATCATTCAATAAAAAAAAATTCCTTAATATCAACGGTCTTCGTTCTTCGTTCGAGCGCGAAATGCAACTAAAAACTCTAATGCATCAAACTTTAAAATAATCGTGAAATAACCCTAATCATGCAATATTTATGCATAAAATGATAAAAATAATTAAACACCTATTTTAAATAAAACCCTAGTTTAGATGTATTCAGATTATGTACTTTAACTTTCCTGGACCTTACAAAAATCCGCTCGACCCTACCATCATCTAGCTAACCACGTGCAGCCCTCTTTCTTACCATCCAGCCCTCGTTTCTACCTTAAATCGTCCTCTTTATGTCCATAAAACATCCTATGCTGGCAGCGTACTCGTTGGAAATCATAACACGATCATGCATACGTAAAAATATTTCAAAACTTTGAAAATAATTGCCAAAACGATAAGCAATTTGAACTCCAATATTTTTCATGCAAAGATACATAAAAATGCATATAATAGTTTGAATGATGCGTCAAAGGGTTTAGAAAACGTGCCTTTGCATTTTAAACACTCGAATGTACGATCGTCGACGAGGGGCACGAAAAGGAACGAAGGGGCGACGAAGAACCCTAGCTTTTCCTCCTTGAAGATTTTGAACTTTGGTGTGTGTTGTGTGTGTAATTTTTTTTCTGAACGGCGTGTTTAGAAACATAGGTTTTTATTTTATAGGTTTTAATTTGCATGATAATGGGCTTGAGTTTTTGTCTTTCATGTTTAGAAGCAATTAGACCTACTTATCCTGGGTAAATTGAGCTCAATAACACCTATTTAATAGAAAAATAAAAGTTGATAAAAATTAATTTTCAAAATAATGCATTTGATATTTTAAAATTCCATCGTTTGCACAAAACCGGCTTGTCTCGTAAAAGAATTTGAACTCTGTCATTTTTAGGAAAATTTAATCATTTTTAATCATATTAATAAGTCTTTAAAATATTTAATGAAAAATATTTATTTTATCTCTGTCGTCCCCGGTCTCCTTTCCTCATCCTATTATCGAATATTCGGGTAAAATCCTTCAATTTCATAAAACCATACCATATAATCATTTAATCATGAAATCATACCTTTAATCATATAATATACATCAAGTAAGCATTTAAAATTAATTAATTAAAACAATAATGTATTTTAATTCATTTGCATGCATGCGGTTTATATAGGTTGGTTTTGGACATTACATTAAGTCAATAAATCGAAAGGCTTGAGTTTACATCTAAGAAAAATATTAAAATTCAAATTTAATCTTATATGATGCTATGGATTATGCTCAAGTCAAGAAAAGTAAGAAAAAAGTCAAAATTAGAAAGTTCGAGGTCCATGAGTAAATGGTCATTTTACGTCCCAGGTAGTACGAAAGGTCTAGCGGTATCCCTATGAATCATAATGCATACTAAATGAAATTTTAAACTTTTTATGATGAAAATATGTTATTTTTACAATATATGCAAAGACTCTACAATTTTTCCCAAAAAATGCTATTTTACGATTTTTTAAGGATACAATATTTTATAAATAAAAAGAAAAGAAAAATATTTTGAAGGATGTGAATTGATTGTGACATATATGATATGATTGGGGATATCGTGAGGGAAAAGACCCTAGAAGGAGCCCGTTTACAAGGGAAAGCTCGGAGGGAGCCCGATGATCGTATTTCCATATTTGTGATGAGAGTTGTCGACGCCCCGCCCCTAGGTACTTGGTGAGCTAAGAATGATCAGTCGACCACTTGAGGATATGATTACAGCTAGTCACTATCAATGATCAAACTTCACCCAAAGTCATATAAGATGATGGAAAACTTTACGATTTATGATTTATTTACGCTTATAAATTTATGCTAGCTTATTTTAAATAAAAGTATGATTTTAATGCATGTGCTTGTATATGTGTTGATTGTTTCGTATGTTTAGAACTTGCTGAGTCACTAGGTTTAGATAATTGCAGGTGAGGATGATTTGAGGGAGGCGCTGACGCTTGAAGGATCGAGTCCAGCAATACACTCCCGAGAGACTTTATTTTCTACACTTATTTAGTATTTAAAGTTTTTACCTAAAGATTTTGAGGATTATTTATTTAGAAAATTTAAGCTTTATTTTGAAATCTAGTTTTGGATTATTTTAAAAGGTGACGTATGATTTTGGTGGATAATATTCGATACTAGCATATATGATGTTAATCCACATTTCAATGATATGGACATGGAGATGTCTAATCATACAAATGATTGATCATATGATGATTGTACTGAATATCCTTCCTTCGAATTTTCCAAGGGGTTATCAGTTATTGAGTGTATCAGTCTGTGGTTATGATTTTGCATCATTAATCATTTGACTCGGGACAACATAGATTATCTATATACTAGCATTTTATTTTGACTTGTTTACCGATTCCGCGAGGGTCATCAGATAGCGAGGTTAGGTTTAGTTTCGAAATACATAGAAGTCGATGCTTTTTAGTCGGGGATTCACCATTTACCTACATATGTAGATATCATATGTGATCTAATAAGGTAATAGTGCGAGGAATCTTTGGGCAGAGTAAGAATTCTGCTTTAAGGAAAAGTGTTTCCTGAATTGCACACATGATGTCACTATGATTACTCAAAGATACATAACATCATTATCGAATTCATTTGAAACTATCGATACACCAATGGATGCAGATTCAATCCAGGATATTTGTGTTGAAAGGACCGTAATGTATACTAACCATAATTTATTGGTTCTTGCCGACACTATCTTGTATACCTAGGATATCATGGGACGATGCTACTAGACACTCTTATCATGATCATATAGGTATCATCTGACTTGATTTCTGACATTCTTGTGATCAGCTGGTTGACGCACAAAATGTGGCTAACTAGGATAAGCCTACATAAGATAGATGTGTTGTATCGAATCACGAGTAGAGTGAATCCACAACTAGTTGTATCTCTGAATCATTGAGGTTGTCACAACTATTAAATTATTTATATGTAAGTTGTGAAATTTAGCTTGACTACTAATTTTGTACAGAGGGTGAAACTACCTGATTTAGTGAAGGCATTCCGAATAGGTAACTGCCAAAATGAATCCGTGAAAAATTTTGAACTTCGAATTTTTCATGTTTCGTTATAATAATGAGATTTATTTGTTGCCTGATCGTCAATTGAGATTATGATGAATTCACAATTATTTAATTGGTATATTTAGATATATTAATTAAATAGGTTTGACTACTACGTAAGATTACCATGGAATATTCTTGAAACATCTAGAATTTATTAATTAAATAATAATTATTTAATTATATCATTGTTGTCAAAAGTTGAAAACACGGTATAATTTGGTAAGAGAGAAACGTTGGATCTAGAAAAGTCCTATTAGGATCATGACTCAACTATTAAGAGTTAATAAAAATATTGTGGTCAAAATTTGACAACACACAATATACAACATAAGAAAATTTGGTCTTGGTTTATCTTTTATCTCTCTCTCACCAAGAAAATTTGGCCCCCCTCCTCTCACAGCCGAGCACCATCTTTCACTATCAAACGCTGCCGCGTCGCTGTCTTGGTACCACTGGATCTCCGCGGCTTTCTGATCGTTGATTTAAACTGAAATTTCGTCTAGATCTCTAGTACGATCTAAACGAAGGACACATCTTTCAATTAAGAACTTGATTCAGAGGATTGCAGAACCTTGGAGATCTAGTTGATCGTTCGTAGAGATTTACAAAAAGGACTAGTTCGACTAATCTCAAAATATTTTTGTGTCAAACATTTAGATCGTGAAAGTAAAACACTCTAATCATGTATGGATTTGAATAAGAACTTTTTGATTGTCAAAACTAAAAATTTTAAATTTTCACTGTATTTTGGATGAGAGAATATGGTACTTCAAAAAAACCGAACGATCATCATTGTGGGGACCCGGACGCTAATCATCTTTGGAATTTAATTATCAATTAAGATAAATAGGGTCTAAAAATTTTTCTTTTTCAAATATGAGTGCGGAAGGTAATGGAATCAATCTATTATACAATCAGTATAATAATACAATCTTGTACAACAATTATTCAAACTAGTCTAAGGTTCAACTACTAATTTTGTGAGGACCCGGACGCTAATCATGTTCTTAATCATCATTGGGACTAATTAATCAATTATAAAACAGGGTCTAAAATTTTTTTTTTAAAATACAAAGCGGAAACGTAATGTAATTTACTCAATTTACATATTAAACATGACCACACAAATCTTGTGTTATCTACATAATATACATATCTGTATAAAAGTACAAGTCCTGTACAACATACATTTATTCAACTAGGGTTTAACAGCTAATATCAAGTGTCTAACCCTATCTCTAAACCAAGTCCGGAGCCTCCACGCTAACCTCGTCTTCTCTCATCGTCTATTCGACCCTGATCATGTCCCACCTGTTGCCATGCACACATACAAACAAGACAACAGCCGGATAACTCCGGTGAGATATAAATATCCCAGTATAAACAATGTAAACATGCAGTCATATAAAAACATATACGAAAGCATATAAGGATTATTCATAACATGTCTCAAATCAGAAACATAAATCCATATCAAACATTCAATAATCATGAATGGTATAAACAATGTAAATCAACATGTCATATCAGACTCAACTCAACCGACGCGTCATCTCAGACTCGACTCAACTGACACGTCGTCTCAGACTCGACTCAACTCTAACCTAGGGATCCCGATGTCTGGGCGAAACAGCCACAGAATTGACGACTCAGTCAAGATTTAAGCGAATCAGCCAATAGCTAGGAGAAACAGTCGATAGCTAGACGAATCAGTCAATAGATAGACGAATCAGTCAATAGATAGACGAATCAGTCAATAAATAAGCGAATCAGCCAATAACTAGGCGAAACAGCCGATAGCTAGACGAATCAGTCGGTGACTAGGCAACTCAGCCAATGACTAAACAATTCAGCAGTCAATACATGCAGTTGCTATAAATCAATAGACTACAAACATCACTCTCAACAATTACAAATATCAATGTAATAACTAAGTATGTGATTTAGGGAGACTCGAGTCAAACCTTACTCGAGTTGTGCAATCCCAACACAACATTAATTTATACATTTCTTTCTGATACTCTGACTCTGTCGAAGTCTCGAACCCCAAGCCTGTCAATACTCAATCTGACAATCACAATATCGAGGGTACGGTATCAATACACCACTCAATCAACATTGGATATAATCAGAATTTTACCAAATTCTGTTTCAACAACATAACGTCATAATTTCCCAGTAATACCATATCAGTCAGATATCAATCCCAACATCTCATAATCAATAACAACTCAACTCTGATATCATATCAACTCTGAAAATCATAACAATTTCATATGGTATCTGTTCCTCAGTCCGGTTTTGATTATACGATGTCTAACATGCCAAGAACATCATATATGAGTTCCATTCAATTCTGACAATATCATAATTTCAGGACATGTCAAAACGTAGTAAAACTTACGTCCAGTTGTAGCCTACGTCGATAGGAACTCAATACCGAAGTCGGATTCAAAATCGGACGGGCGGATTTCTCAGAAAAGGCGTAAGGATTTTGCAATCCCTTCCTCGGCCCTTTCTCTGAATTCCTCTCTTTTAATTCTGAGAGAATTCGTGCATGTTTATATATATATATATATACTAACGTACATGCAAAACGCCGAGTGGCACTTCCTTCACGCGACACGCCTCGCGCTCGAGCGGTAAGAAAGTACCGCTCGGGCGCGAGCTCGGCGCTCGGGCGGTGACAATCTGCCGCCCGGGCGCGAGGCTCTCTGTCCGGATGCTCCTCCATTGGCGCTCGAGCGGTACTATTCTACCGCTCGGGCGCCACACCTTCTGCCCGAGACTCACTCTTGCTGGACATTGGCGCTCGGGCGGTCTCTTTCTACCGCTCGGGCGCCAACAATTCTGCCCGAACATCACATAATTCATATGTGTTAACCAATCTGGTCTCGGAGGGGTCCAACTATGCTCACATCCGTTCATCGTCGATAAATCATCTCAGATTATGTTAATCATCTCAGATTACGTTAATCAAATTCTTGGGCATTACAAATTTCAAGTATTAAACCAGGTCTATATCCAACTCCGTGATCACCACTCTAAACTCGCCTTCTCTCATCATCTTCTTGACCCTGATCCTGCCCCAACTGTTGTCATGCACACATACAAACAAGACAACAGCCGGATAACTCCGGTGAGAATAAATCCCAGTATAAACAATGTATACATGCAATTAACTGAATTAACATAAAAGCATGCATTATATCTTTGCACATGTATCTGAAATCAAACAACATGTATCAATATTAATCTGTAAATAAAACATGAATCGTAATCTACGAAACATAAATCAATACAGGTCTGTAAATCAAATCTAGTCTCAATATCTAAGACTCGACTCATCTCTCATTCTAATCTAGGGATCCCAGTGAATAGGAATGTAACAAATCTCCCACCTATCTCTTACATTCGCGGTGGTTGAAATTGATACGTTCCTATTTACGGACTTGGCCCTCGCTGTATCGAATATCTATGATAAGAGCTACTCTACTCATAATCACATCGATACGACCAAACGTCCGGTGTCTTGGAGTATCTACCAAGACTATGCCTAGTCTGACAATGTGCAATGGGTCAGTGACGTCTCTGTCATAGTCTGGTCCCTCTGTCAATGACTCTTATTCAATAGCTCTCTGCTTTCTACTTCATATCTCAGTAGAATAAACATAATCATTAAAATATAAAGGTATAAAAACAATACCATACAAGTATGTGGTTTAGGGAAACTAGAGTAGAATCTAACTCAAGTCGATCTCCCAATAAACATCAATTTATACCTTTCTCTTCGCGATCTGATGACGACGAAGTCTCGTATCCCAATTTGTCCATATCCAAATCTGATAATGAAAATTATATAAATACCATATCAGTATATAACTCAATTCGAAACCTGTTCTGATCAATACTCAAATAAGTATTTAATCTGATCCATATCTGAACAAGGTACAATCTAATTCATATCAATGATATCACGATACAATCGAAATCATTATTGAATCTGATCAATCTCAATCAATATTGAATCTGATCAATATTAATCTACTGATGTTTCGACGGCATAACAATAAAATCTGAATAACCCCGTCAATCTCAACATCACAAATATAATACTAGAACTCATAATCAATACCCTTACAATTCATAATTTGAATAATAACACAACTTTGATATCGAATCTCAACTAAATCAACTCTGAAATTCATAACAATTTCATAAACAGTCTGTTCTTTAATCTGACTTCAATTATACCATATCTACGGTAGCAGAAACATCATATCTGATTCATATCCAATTCTGACAATATCATAAATTCAAATCTTGTCTAAACGTAATAAAACTTACGTCTAGTTGTAGCCTGCGTCGATAGGAACACAGTACTGAAGTCGAAATATATATATATATATATATATATATATATATATATATACATCCATCTCGTGCATGCAAGGCAAGTGGCATCGTGTATATTCTGCACGTTGCGCGCAAAGTCGCGCATATGCGCCAGTTATAAAAACTAGCATTTGGTCTTCTCGCGCATATGCGCCAATCATTCCGCGCATATACGCCAATCATTCTGCCAAACCCGCGCATGTGCGCCATTTATGTCGCACTACTGGATGTTCCGCGCATGTGCGCGCATGCAAGTCGCGCATGTGTGCCAATCCTATTCTTCACACAAAATGTGAATTCTTTTCCGGCTCTCCCGATCTGATCTGTTCCGCTTATAATCATATCAATTATCATCCATGATTATAATAATCATTTCCAAATCTTTTCAGATTAACCGGATTAATTTCTCGGGCCTTACATTTCTCCCCCTCTTAGATCTGAGTTCGTCCTCGAACTCGCAAGTAATCAATTCAGATATATCAGAAGAAATGTATACAGAGTTTAAATCAGAACTCATCTCAATGAATCTATTCTGAAATCTCAATCTTATATTAGATGCTATTTCTAAAAATAGCTCTGATAAAGTCAATATCGCAATACTGGTTATACAACATCCGTATATACCAAACCATAGCTCATAGCAATTCACTACCATCAGTTGCTATCAAATCTGTTTATCCCATGTCAAGGATATATTAAGTCTTCAGTCTCGAATACCAATCGTCACCATCCGACGTTGGTATATTATGTCTGTCTGGTCTGAGCTATCTTCAGTCTCTTCTGAATTTGCTACATTTTCTTTATCATATCTTTGACCGTATCAGATCATATCTCAGGTATCTCCGAGATATTATCCTCATTCCAAGGAAATCGGCAATACTCACTGTACAATATATCATCTGTAACTATCTCACTATCCATCTGATAATCTGAATACAATTATCCAGCGACCATATGTCATATCAATCAGTGCTAGTATCTAGCACTGCAGCTTCCGGAATATCTTCCAATATCTGGATAGTACCCTCTGACTATCTGTCAGTCGGTGGAGCATATATAAGAAAACTTATGGCATATTCTGCCACAAGTACAAAATCAAGTAAAATCACAATATGATATAATCTACCATGGCATTCTGATTACTCTGACCACTTCTCTGACATCGATCTGTGTCATCTGGTCATGTTTGTACGTCATCTTGTACAAACTAATAGATATAGATTGAACAATCTGTCAATCACAATCATATCATATCACAATATGGAAAGTATTATAATGGTCTCTAATACGAAATTCATCGAATTATACTCCCCGTGTCTAGTCAGAAATATACAAATTCTGTAATAAATCTTCTGATCTCTATCTTTCTATTTTCTTTTATTGGCGATTCAGACATTTCAGTACAAATTCTGCCAACATTTCAGCATAAATTCTGCCATAATTGATTTAATCTGTCTATATCAAAATTGTCTATACGAATTATCATACACTTTCTGTTACTACAAAGAAAACTGAATCCACTACTGTGAGTTTCTGACACCATCTGTCAATTCAGATTCGAACTATTTGATACAAAAAATCAGTTAATAATATAAATTAAAGAAAAATAACTACCTGGTATTCGGTTCTGATTATCAATATCAAATTCTGTTGTACAATTCTGAAACATTTGACATCACACGATAATCATTCTCATACAGTAAAAATCACATATCTGCTACTCTGATCGATGCTCTGCTCTGATTATCGAATTCAAGTTCTGAACATTCTGATTGAATTTCTGAACTGCTGTAATTCTCGAATTTAATTCTGATTCGGTTTGAACTGTGTATAATCTCAACGGTTCATAATGATCTGTATCAAATACGGCTGTAGAAATATATTAATACTCAGGCAGACACAAAACAACAATCGTATATGATAATCTATCAATTCAGACCAAATATAAGTTTCTGACATTCTAAAATTTCTGATCTTTCAGATCTTTCTGCTATCGGTATCATTCTCAGCCACTGATCACAATCTCAACTGTGTCAAAATCAATTGGTATACTAATTTCAGATAACGCATACTCTGAATACAATCTGTTTCAAGCAGGATTCATATCTGAATAATTTCTGTATACAATAATCACAGTTCTCAGGATATTCAATACAATTTTCAGATATTCGATTCAGTCAATCAGATGCTGCAAATATATCCCATATCATAGATATAACGAGCATGAAATCAACAGAGTATCTCTGATTATACTGAAACATGCCATAGAGAAACACTAAATCAGATGTAACTCTTGGTCGATATTCTTCTACTAATCTTTCAATTCTTTCAATTCATTTTGTATCATTCTGTACATTCAATATCCTTCTTTACTGAATTCTAAAAAAACAACAAGTACCTGGTATTAATTCAATTCTGAAATTTATCTTTCTGATACAAAACAAATCTAAAATCTTATCTGGGCAAACATCAGCCAGCTTGTACATCACTGGCAAATCTACCAATGCTAGGCTCGATTTCAGTACGTCTACTGTATACATAAGGATACCATATGTTCTTTTCTGTATCAGTCGAGTCATAGATAATACAAATATCAAAGGAATTCTAAATCTAGAATCCTTACCGTGAAATCTCTACTGATCAGCCATATCTGGTCTGAATCTTATACTCTCCTGAAAAGAATCTATAATAGTTCTGTACTTGTTTAGCATATTAATATCAATAATGCAATCAAATCAGAAACACAAGTACATCATAATCTAACTCAATCTCGTTCTCATCTTACTGTAGTATACAATATTTTACAAAAATCTCTGATATCAATCTTTCTTTCCCAAAAGGTAAAGACATCAATACTACAGTAAATACAGACCCAACAGGTACAGCATATATTAATGCAACTCAGTCAAAGATAATCGTAGAAAATGCAATAGTATATAAATCAATACATATGCATCATAATCATAAAAGATCAGTACCTGTCACTATATCATCAAGTGTGCCCTGGGTCTGTTCCTCGATCACTGCCACCAGATGATTCTGCTCCCTGAAATCTTCGGGAACCTCTCTGTGGACAAACTCTAGCAAAGTGTCCCCGCTGTTTGCAGATATTGCAAATGCCAGTCACTCCCTGGCATTGCTCTGTAGGGTGTCTTTCTTCACAAGCTCTGCAATATACGCCAGTATAACTCGGGCCGGAAACACTGGAGCTAGATGAACCACTCGGTTCACTTCCCAACTTCTTATACTGTTTCTTCTGAATTTTCAGCTGTTCTTTCTTTCCACCACTGCTACTGCCAATCTCAACTCTGGAAGGCAGTTGTTGTGAATTCGGTGCTGGGGGATCACATGATGCTCCCTTTTGTCCTATTAGAATCGTTTCTGCTCTTTTGGCTCGGTTCAAGATATCAGCAAAATTAATCGATCGTTTCACATTCACCAATGTACGTATCTCCGGATTCAATCCCTGAATGAACTGACTAGATATAGCTTCATCATTTCTAGCCACATGAGGGACAAAACGTAACAAGGTAAAGAACTGAGCCACATACTCATCAATACTCAAGTGACCCTGTCTCAAATCTGAAAACTCTGCACTTTTGTCTTGTCTGTATGATACGGGGAAAAATCGTTGATAGAATTCAATCTTACAAATTTTCCACGTAATTAGTGAACTGCGCTGTTCTAGGGCTTCTTTGGTTACCAGCCACCAACTTCTTGCAGCTTCCTGTAACTGATGCCTAATCAACTGAATTCTACAATCATCTGTAAACTCAAGAAATTCGAATAGCATTTCTATGTCTTCAAGCCAATTCTCACAATCTACCGGCGTCTCAGTACCCTGTAGAATCGGCGGTTGAAATGACTGAAACCTCTTCAACTGTATTTCCATCTGAGTCTCTGATATATCTATCTGTTCTGTCGAAGTACTACCCCTTTCTGGAATTCTCCGGGGAGGTATATCTGATTACCAAAACCATTAGTAACCCAGTACTAAAAATCTGTTCCAATCTTTCTTTGATCATCTTACTGCTGATCAAGAATCACATCTGATTCATACTCAATAATACATATTACCAATTCAAATCAGATAATTAGATAACATGTATTTCAAAGCAGTGAAACATAATCTCATGCTAGCACACACAATGTAAGTCAACATTAAAATAAATCTCATTCTAGCAATCACATGCAAGGGAAGAAAACTCAATCTACCCCGCTCATTCTCTTCTATCTCAGTCTAAAGGATCTATCGCTCTGATACCACCTGTTGTGGGGACCCGGACGCTAATCATTTTCTTAATCATCTTTGGGATTTAATTATCAATTAAGATAAATAGGGTCTAAAATTTTTATTTTTCAAATATGAGTGCGGAAGGTAATGGAATCAATCTAATATACAATCAGTATAATAATACAATCTTGTACAACAATTATTCAAACTAGTCTAAGGTTCAACTAGTAATTTCAAGTATTAAACCAGGTCTATATCCAACTCCGTGATCACCACTCTAAACTCGCCTTCTCTCATCATCTTCTTGACCTTGATCCTGCCCCAACTGTTGTCATGCAAACATACAAACAAGACAACAGCCGGATAACTCCGGTGAGAATAAATCCCAGTATAAACAATGTATACATGCAATTAACTGAATTAACATAAAAGCATGCATTATATCTTTGCACATGTATCTAAAATCAAACAACATGTATCAATATTAATCTGTAAATAAAACATGAATCGTAATCTACGAAACATAAATCAATACAGGTCTGTAAATCAAATCTAGTCTCAATATATAAGACTCGACTCATCTCTCATTCTAATCTAGGGATCCCAGTGAATAGGTGTAGTGACCCGTTCCAGAATCACCTACTAATCAAGAACTAAGCATGCGATTAACTTAATTAAAAACAATCAGAAATAAAGGCGGAAAACTGTCACCAAAAGATAGTTATACAACCCAATCGAAAATCCAGGACAACTCAACTAAAATGAAATATACGGTACAACCATATCGAATCAAAAAGATACCGATGAACTAAACCAACCAGCTACTCAACGTCCTCCTCAGGTTTAGTTCATCGGTATCTTTTTGATTCGATATGGTTGTACCGTATATTTCATTTTAGTTGAGTTGTCCTGGATTTTCGATTGGGTTGTATAACTATCTTTTGGTGACAGTTTTCCGCCTTTATTTCTGATTGTTTTTAATTAAGTTAATCGCATGCTTAGTTCTTGATTAGTAGGTGATTCTGGAACGGGTCACTACAATAGGAATGTAACAAATCTCCCACCTATCTCTTACATTCGCGGTGGTTGAAATTGATACATTCCTATTTACGGACTTGGCCCTCGCTATATCGAATATCTATGATAAGAGCTACTCTACTCATAATCACATCGATACGACCAAACGTCCGGTGTCTTGGAGTATCTACCAATACTATGCCCAGTCTGACAATGTGCAATGGGTCAGTGACGTCTCTGTCATAGTCTGGCCCCTCTGTCAATGACTCTTATTCAATATCTCTATGCTTTCTACTTCATATCTCAGTAGAATAAACATAATCATTAAAACATAAAGGTATAAAAACAATACCATACAAGCATGTGGTTTAGGGAAACTAGAGTAGAATCTAACTCAAGTCGATCTCTCAATAAACATCAATTTATACCTTTCTCTTCGCGATCTGATGACGACGAAGTCTCGTATCCCAATCTGTCCATATCCAAATCTGATAATGACAATTATATAAATACCATATCAGTATATAACTCAATTCGAGACCTGTTCTGATCAATACTCAAATCGGTATATAATCTGATCCATATCTGAACAAGGTACAATCTAATTCATATCAATGATATCACGATACAATCGCAATCATTATTGAATCTGATCAATCTCAATCAATACTGAATCTGATCAATATTAATCTACTGATATTTCGACGGCATAACAATAAAATCTGAATAACCCTGTCAATCTCAACATCACAAATATAATACTAGAACTCATAATCAATACCCTTACAATTCATAATTTGAATAATAACACAACTCTGATATCGAATCTCAACTAAATCAACTCTGAAATTCATAACAATTTCATAAACAGTATGTTCTTTAATCTGACTTCAATTATACCATATCTACGGTAGCAGAAACATCATATCTGATTCATATTCAATTCTGACAATATCATAAATTCAAATCTTGTCTAAACGTAATAAAACTTACGTCCAGTTGTAGCCTGCGTCGATAGGAACACGGTACTGAAGTCGGATTCAAAATCAGACGAACGGATCGTTCACAATCTCCAAATCTTCCCTCAATTTCGATTTTCCTTTCTCGTTTCCCTTTTTCTTTCTTGCTGAGGGAGGAATGGCTGATATATATATATATATATATATATATATATATATATGTATATATATATATATGTATATATACATATATATATTTATATATATATATATATATATATATACATCCATCTCGTGCATGCAAGGCAAGTGGCATCGTGTATATTCTGCACGTTGCGCGCATATGCGCGCACAAAGTCGCGCATATGCGCCAGTTATAAAAACTAGCATTTGGTCTTCTCGCGCATATGCGCCAATCATTCCGCGCATATACGCCAATCATTCTGCCAAACCCACGTATGTGCGCCATTTATGTCGCGCATATGCGCCGATCATTCTGGACGGGTCGCGCATATGCGCGCATTATCTCGCGCATGTGCGCCGATGCTATTTGATGTTCCGCGCATGTGCGCGCATGCAAGTCGCGCATGTGCGCCAATCCTATTCTTCACACAAAATGTGAATTCTTTTCCGGCTCTCCCGATCTGATCTGTTCCGTTTATAATCATATCAATTATCATCCATGATTATAATAATCATTTCCAAATCTTTTCAGATTAACCGGATTAATTTCTCGGGCCTTACAATCATTCTGAAATCATATCTAATTTTTTTTTCCTTTTTTTTGAGCAAATCTAATATAATTTGAGGCCTTTGTTTTTGATAAATTCAATGCCTGGATCCTTGTAATTTGTAAATTCAATAGATCAAGTAGCTAGAGCTATGTTCATGCTCAACCATCCATCCCTTGATGTTAAAATTAAAAATGGTAAAGAAAAATAATATTCTTGTCCATGGTAATTGATGTGATCCTGATGAAATGGATGAGCTAGGTCGGGTGCTCCACGGGATCGAATCATAATGTAGCGCCCTTACCCGAGCCACTACTTAACAGACTAATAAACATGCAACATTAAACTTAATAACAACAATTGAACAACGGAAACAAATAATTAATCATCTTACAACCCAAACAAAAACAGAACAATAACATCAGTCTTAAATATTAATACAACCATAACGAAAACATAAATCCGAACGAGAAAAGGATAAACCACATAAAACCTCCACTGGATCACCACCGAAAACCCAATTGCTCTAGACACTGCCCTGGTCGTCCGAACCGTCCAACCTAAAACCTGCCCCGTGGAATGGGGTGCCCAAGATGAAAACAAGTATGTGAGCGACAATCGTCCAATACGAGAATGTACAATTATACAAACTGATATGGTGCATGCGAAATGCAATATGCTCGGATATCAAGGATCAAGTCAAGAATCTCATGTTCAGTCTAGAGACGCCTGAGTATGTAGTCTCTGATCTGCCCTAGACATGTTTTGGCTTCCACACTCATCATCAAGACGTGGACCTACAATAAGTCATCAGATCCCGCGGGTCCCGTGAAACACTGTAGCTCTCGATGCCCCCATCGTCCACAATACAAAATAAGGCTGAGCGACCTCAACAAACGAGGTATATCTCAAAAGATATCAGGCTCAACATGATATGTCATGCATAATATGCCAAAGCAGTAAAACATGTATCATGCAACAAATAAATATGCAGCATATAAGTGTGTATACTATGCTTGGATATCACAGTCATTACATCATGTACCTCACTAAAACAATCTGACATAAAGCTCTGAACCTAGACAATACCAACATAATGAAATCGCTAATAAACCAGATCAAACATCTACAAGCTCCCTAATGATCCTTAAATCTCTATATAAGGATTTAAGAATACATGTGTCCGTCGTCAGCGCGCTGATGATGTCTCGATCTCAGTTCATCGACCTCTCCTTGAGTCGACACTAGCTCCAAAACTTCCCGACACCAAAGTACTCTAGAAACTAACTAGAAACTAAGGTATGGCTAGAACTCTCTCTGAAGAATGCGGTGAAGGAAACAAAATAATTCGGCTTCTATTTATAGGCTACATCCGGACTATTTCAGAAAATCCGAATCAATCTTATCTGCCACGTGTCAGAATCTAATTTGTCTAGTTGGATTTCTCGAAATATTGAAATCTAAAGTAGATCGGGTTATCTCTTTTTAAATTTGGTGGATCCCAACAGCTTGATTCTGAATTATCAATTCTTAATAATACTAAATTAACAACTCATTAATTTTCTCTTAATTAATACTTCATTCAAAACAATAATTCGGGTCATTACATCCTCCCCTCCTTGCAAAGATTTCGTCCTTGAAATCAAAACTGAAGTACAATAAAACTGAATAAAATACAACTCAAAACAAATGTGGATACTCTGAGCGCATACGACTCTCTAACTCCCAAGTCGCTTCTGCGGTACCTCGGCGTTGCCATTGCACTAGAACAAGTGGAATGGTCTTGTTTCTGAGCTTTTTCTCTTTCCTACCCAGGATTAAAAGCGGCTGCTCGAAATAAGTCAAGTCTTTTCATCAGCTACATACCGTCTTAGCAACAATACATGAAAGACATTACGAATTATGGACAGATATGGCGGTAAAGCCAATCGATACGCCAAATTTCCAACGCATTCCAAGATCTCAAAAGATCCGATGAATCTTGGGGCTAATTTTCCCTTGAGTCCAAATCTCATCACCCTGCGGAATGGTGAAAGTTTAAGGAAAATTTTTCCCCTGACTGAAACTGTAGAGGTCTATGCTTGGTATTCGCGTAACTAGATTGACGATCTTGTGCAGTTTTAATTCTCTTCTTGATCAATTCCACTACGTCAATCACTTGTTGCACTAATTCGGGTCCTTGCACTTGTCGTTCTCTTAATTCATCCCAAAACAATGGAGTATGACAGCGTCTACTGTGGGGACCCGGGCTCTAACTCAATTCTTTTGGGATTTATTGGATCTTTGCTCGAAAATGTGGGTCAAAATTTTGCTTTTAACATTAATTCAAATGTATAATTAAAGCATAACATGTCTTTATATTAATTAAACAACATAATGTACATACAAGTCTATTTAGTACAATCATACGCTAGTGTTTAAATACCAACTACAAACATTAGTAGTACAAGTCTAATAAGCAAACACTAGAAATCTTCAACGCCCGAGATCTCTACGCTATCATCAATCTCTCATCTAGCTCGAGACCCAGATCCTGCCCCACCTGTGGCCATGCACACATACAGACACGACAACAGCCGGATAACTCCGGTGAGAACCAATCTCAGTATAAAACATGGATGCATGCAATGTAATAATCATAAACAAAAGCATAGCATCTATTAAGTAACATGAATGAAAATCTAAACATGTAAAGGAATACAAATCTGTATTCAACATTTAACTCTTGACTCGACTCATTTCTAATCTAGGGATCCCGGTGTGAATAAGACGGTCTGTCACCTACCCAACCACTCGGGGTGACGGTACGTCTTATTCCTAGACTTCGGTCAACTCTGTATCGAGGGTCTACACATAGAGAATATCTACTACTATGCGTCGATACACCGAAACGTATAGTTTTGGCCAATCTGCCAATATCTCCTATCTCAGGACTCGAATATAAATCAATAAACAATAAATTACATAATCAAATGTATTAACAATCTAGTATGTGATTTAGGGAAACTCGTATCAAATCTGAATCGAGTTGTGCAATCCCGTGACCACATGAATTATACCTTTCGTCGCACAATGTCTGTCGAGATCTTGAAGTCGGAATGTCGAGTCTGACAATAACAACTCTGAAAGGCAATGTAGACATACAATATCAATTCCCAACTCAATTCAGCACATATACAATTCAATAATCAATCTCGATACAATTTTGACGGTATAACGGCGTAGTTCTCAATACCGATAACTCAATAACACTAAGCTCAATATCAACAATTCATAACCTTATCAACACACAATATCATACTGAAATTATCCCATCTCAACTCAATAAATATGCTGGAAAATCGCAACACTATCATAGGGTGTCTGAAATTCGATTCGGTAGCAATTATATTCTCCCTACGAGCATAAGAATACATAATCATAATCATATCAGCATTTCCCCAATATTTATATTTCGAACCATGCTGAAACTGCAAGAAACTTACATCCTTTTGAAGCTCTTGAGGAGAGGAATACAAATCTATGCTTGAATTACAATTTGGATTGGTAATTTTTGCACTAGGTGATTTCTAAGCTATGAAGAAGCTTGAGGGTATGAACTTGTTCTCGTTTCTTGCTGCCAGAAGTTGAAGAAATGAAGACTCAGCTCAATTCATATATATGTACATGCCATGTGTCATCACAAGAAAAGGAGGTAGATCTCTCGCATGCAGCACCGTGGGTGCGCTCATGTCTAGACCACGGGTGCGCTGTGCCCACGACATGCCTTGCATTTTTCTGGAATTCTCCGACCGCGGGTGCGATCATTGCAGGACAGCGGGTGCGGTCGCACCACCGCGGGTGCGGTCTTGCTCGCACCACGGGTGCGGTCTTGCTTCGCACAAAGCCACCAACTTTCTGTCAATGCACCGCGGGTGCTGTGTCACCTAGCACCGGGGGTGCGGTGTAGCTTCGGCCATGCTCGCTCAAAACTCCATAACTCATGCAATAGTTTCTACTTTCATCTTATGACATGCATTCTCATATTTTTCGAGTCTCTCATGAATGAAGACTAATGAATCTCGAGCATTACATCTACCATACAATGCTTCGAATGGAGCCAAACCAATGCTGTTGTGGTAGCTATTCTTATATGCAAACTCCACAAGCGGCAGATGATCATGTCATGCTGATCCAAAATCCAAAGCACAAGCATGCAACATGTCCTCAAGTGTCTGAATATTCCTCTCAAACTGACCATCTGTCTCTGGATGATAGGCAGTACTCAGACTCAATGTCGTTCCCAACGCTTTTTGAAAACTTCCCCAGAACCTTGAGGTAAAGCGTGGATCTGTATCACTGACTATACTTGTTGGCACACCATGATATTTAAGAATCTCTTGGATGTATAGTCTTGCCATGTGATTGAAACTATAATCCCAACTATACGGAATGAAATGTGCTGACTTAGTCAGTCGGCCAACAACATCCCAAATGGCATCAAAATTCTTAGAAGACAACGGCAAGTGGGTGAAAAAATACATCGTTACATGCTCCCACTTCCACTCAGGGATAGGAAGATTTTGAAGTAATCCTCCTGGTCGTCGATGTTCAGCTTTCACTTGCTGAAAAACCAAACACTTGGCTACAAACTGGTAAACACTTTTCTTCATACCTTTCCACCAAAACCCGGTCTTCAAATCCTTATACATTTTCATGCTTCCAGGGTGGATACTCAACTTACTCCTATGAGCTTGAGATAAAATCTCGTCTCTCAATTTAGAATCTTCTGGAAATACAATTCTTCCTAACAGACACAGGGTTCCATCTGTTTGGAACGCAAAGCCAGATGTGTTGTCTTCGTTAGCTAACCTTGCTAACTTTTTCACCTTCGGATAAAAAAACTGAGCTTCTCTGATTTTGGCATACAACGTCGGTTCAGATAAAATGCTCGTTACTCGAATATGTTCCATTACTTCCTTATGACGGAAGTGAAATCCCAGAGAACAATAATCTTGGATTACACTTGATATGAAACTTGTCTGTAGTGCAGATAATCTCACCTTGCGACTAAGAGCATCAGTTGTAAGATTCGCTGATCCTGGATGATACTTGATTTCGCAAACAAATCCATCCATATTCTTTGGCGCATATTCAACTATGCTTTAGTGAAGATATACTTCAAACTTTTGTGATATGTAAAGATCTCAAATATCTCTTCGTAGAGATAATGTCGCCAGATCTTCAAAGCAAACACAATCGCTGTCAATTCCAGATCATGAACTGGATAATTCTCTTCATGCTTCTTCAACTGTCTAGATGCATATGCAATCACATGATCATTCTGGGTTAAAATGCACCCAAGTCCTTGAGGTGATGCATAAGTGTACACAATGTACCTTCCTGATCCAGATTGCAGAGTTAAAACTAGTG
This sequence comes from Primulina eburnea, assembly GCF_022965805.1. Classification (NCBI taxonomy): domain Eukaryota; kingdom Viridiplantae; phylum Streptophyta; class Magnoliopsida; order Lamiales; family Gesneriaceae; genus Primulina; species Primulina eburnea. Next base: position 21,404,026 of record NC_133117.1, read on the forward strand.
CAGTTGTCAAACGTTGACGCAGTTCATTGAAACTATTTTCACAATCACGTGTCCATTCGAACTGCACATTCTTACACGTTAGTTGAGTAAATGGTTTGGCAATATGAGAAAATCTTGAGATGAATCTCTGGTAATAACCTGCCAAACCTAGAAAACTTCTTATCTCTTGAGCTGATTCCGGTTGTGCCCAACTCAACACTGCTTCGATCTTGCTAGGATCCACTGAAATCCCATCTTTGATATAACATGTCCCAAGAAGACAACTCTGTCGAGCCAAAACTCGCACTTGTTCAACTTAGCATCCAGTTGGTGATTCCTTAAGGTTAGCAACACAATCCTTAAATGTTGTGCATGCTCTTCAAGGCTACGAGAATATACCAGTATGTCATCAATAAAGACAATGACAAACTTGTCAAGATACTCCTAGAATATTCGATTCATCAAATCCATAAATACTGTCGGAGCATTCTTCAAAACCGAACGGTATCAGCAAAAACTCGTAATGCCCATACCTTGTTCGAAATGCAGTCTTAGGGATATCACGTTGATGAACTCGAAGTTGATGATACCCAGACCGTAAATCGATCTTCGAGTACACTGAAGTCCCTTATAGTTGATCAAACAAATCATCAATTCGTGGTAACGGATATTTATTCTTGACTGTTACTCGGTTCAACTGTCGATAATCTATGCAAAGTCTCGTAGACCCATCCTTCTTTTTAACAAACAACACTGATGCTCCCCAAGGAGACACACTGGGTCTAATGTACCCCTTGTCAAGAAGATCTTGTAATTGTTGTTTCAACTCTTTCATCTCTGTTGGTGTCAATCTATAAGGCGCTCTGGAGATTGGTGCGGTTCTTGGTACCAACTCTATCTCCGCTTCCACTTCCCTCTCTGGAGGAAATCCAGGAATTTCATCGGGGAAAACATCAGGAAATTCATCGACAAATGGAATGTTCTTCACGTCGATTACATCCTATGATACGTCAACGGCATAAATGAGGTATCCTTCTCCTCCTTTCGCTAAAGCCCGTTGTGCCTTTACAGCATACACTACTGACATTGGAGGTCGAGCTCCCTCATCGAAGAAGAACCAATTCTCGTCTCCTTCTGGACGAAACTGAACGAGACATTGATAACAATCTACAATGGCTCTATACTTAGTCAGTAGGTCGATTCCCATTGTGGGAACCCGGGCTCTAATTCTTTTTCTTGGGATTAAATGGATCGTTGTTATAAAACGTGGGTCAAATTTTCGCTTTTTACATTAAATCAAATGTAACTAACCAAACATAAGTTCTTTATTTAATTTACAATATAAAACATAAAATACATGTCTTGGTCTATATACAACTAGTGTTCACTATCATCTAAACTCAAATGATAGTACAAGTCTAACAAAAGAACCACTAGTCCTCTGCTGCGCCCGTAGTCACCACGCTATCACGATCATCTCTGTCTCGACCCAGATCCTGCCCCACCTGTTGTTATGCACACATACAGACATAACAACAGCCGGAAAACCGGTGAGAACAAATCCCAGTATAAACATGTATACATGCATTAAAACAATCTAAACACATGAAACATGCTAATATGAATATCATTCATATAAAATCATGCAATGCGAATCTAATCATGTCTAGACTCGACTCGACTAGAACTCTAGGGATCCCGTTGTGAATAAGACGTCACTGGCTGTCACCTACCCTCCCAATCGAGGTGCTGTACATCTTATTCCTAGACTTCGGCCTGATCTGTATCCGCGTCTACAATAGGGGCGGTGATCTTCCCCTAAGCTGTGATATCGCCGAACGTCTAGAAGTCTGGATGATCTCTCAGACTTTCCTATCTTAATGCATGAATACAAAATCTGTAAACAAGCATAATCATCTTAATGCAATGCAACATGATCTAAAAACAAAGCATAGCAAGATTTGCATACAAGTTCTAGAGACAAATCTATAAACAATCATAATCATATCAAGATATAGATAATAATACAAGTATGTGATTTTGATTGGGAAACTCAAATGTGATCTCCTTTGAGTCGTGATTCCCCAAACAAAACATGTACTATACCTTTCTTGTCGTAGTCTCAAAGTTGGTATCAATTCTGTCAATCAAATCTGAAAGAGATACATTGATACACACTCTATCAAATTCTAATCTAATCAATACTTCAACATTGTATAATTCTCAAGTCATACACAATATAATCTATCTCATATCTCCCAAAATCTGTACAATTTCCATTCAATCTTTGCTGGAAATTCATAATAATTACATATAATATCAGATAATCAAACCGTTTACAAATATGCGATGTTCATAATCTCAAGAACACATATTATACATCATATCACACTTTCTTCCATATCTAAATTTCAAACTGTAGTGACCCGTTCCAAAATCACCTACTAATCAGATCTTAAGCATGCAAAATTAACATTTAAAACTGAATCAGGTAAACAGCGGAAAAACAGTAATACAACTCAATCGAATCTGTAAGTACAAAATACTTAAACAACCAGATCGAACTAAATTCCAAGAACAAATACCAACAACTACAAGTCAACCTCTGCCAGCTCCCTGTCCACTCCTCCTGGACCGTCCAACCTGAGACCTGTCCCATCGAATAGGGTGTCCAAAACAGAGATAAACCGAGGACGTGAGCATAAAACGCTCAGTACCGAAAGCATGAGTATACAAGACTATGACATGCATGTATGCAAAATGTACTGGATACCAGGATCTGGGTATAACGAAATACTGCTCAGGTAAATGACGTCAAGGTATGTAGCACTCTGCGCCGTCGCACCAGGAGGTGGCTCCCATACCAAAATAAACCTGTGGATATACCGGTGACCTGACCACCGTCGGCCAACGGGGTCCAACCATCCACAACAAACGAGGGCTGAGCACCCTCTCAACATGCTATCTCAAAGATAATCAGGCCCAACATGATTATGCAAATGCCGCATAATAAACCATGCATCATATGACAGATAATAATGCAACATATAAACATGCAACACATAGTAAAGCATACTCAATCCTGCTATCTCGGATAGTACTTTCGTACCTCAAACCAGTAGATCCTAGCAATCAGCCCTAGAATCAAGCCAGCGTCCGTAGTCAGCCCACTGATGCCGCTAGCTCCCAACTAGAGCACAGCTCCGCTACAAAACCAATAGCTCCCCGCTAGTGCCTGAACCTCGGGAAAAGACTAGAAACCCATCAGAAACGACTAAAATGCTCTGGAACACTCGGAATTGGCGAGTAAAAAGTGAAGCCTCGCGCCTCTATTTATAGACAACGATCGGTAGATCCGATCCACTTCGGAAGATCCGATCCGGTACACTTCGGACCTTCCGAACCCTGATCGGACGATCCGAACCCTGCATGTCTTCCGCGTGTCCAGCCACCTGTCTCGGACGATCCGAACCCTGCATGTCTTCCACGTGTCCAGCCACCTGTCTCGGACGATCCGAACCCTGTTCGGTCCTTCCCATCCCACCGAAATATAATTAATCCAATAATTAACTCAAATTAGGCATCGGGATACTACATTCTCCCCCCCTAAAAAGGATTTCGTCCGCGAAATCGTGTCTGAAGAATGACAATTCTGAACAACAATACATTCAACTTAAGAATGAATTACAACTGAAAGTACAACTGAAATTACAATCATAACTGAAAATACTACAACTAGAACAACTCTGGATGCTCTGACCGCATGCGACTCTCTAGTTCCCAAGTAGCTTCTTCAGTACCTCAGCGCTGCCACTGCACTAAGACAAGAGGAATAGTCTTATTCCGTAGTACCTTATCCTTCCGGTCTAAGATCGAAACCGGTCTTTCCACAAAAGACAAATCCGGATTCAGCTGAACTTCTGTCGGATGCAAAACATGAGACCCATCCGCTACGTATCGTCTCAACAAGGACACATGAAACACATTGTGAACACTAGACAGATACGGTGGCAAAGCTAATCTGTAGGCCAAATCTCCCACACATTCTAAGATCTCAAAAGGACCAATGAATCTCGGAGATAGCTTACCCTTGAGTCCAAATCTCAGAATCCTCCGAAAAGGTGATACCTTGAGAAACACTTTCTCGCCTGCATCAAAATGAAGAGGTCTGCGCTTGGTGTTCGCATAACTCGCTTGTCGATCCTGAGCAGTCTTAATCCGCTGTTTGATCACAAGAACTTTGTCCATGGCCTGCTGAATCAATTCTGGACCCTCGACCTGTCGTTCTCCGACTTCCTCCCAGAACAGAGGAGTACGACAACGTCGACCATACAATGCTTCAAACGGAGATATACCAATACTCCTATGAAAACTGTTGTTGTATGCAAACTCTATCAGTGGCAGATGATCCTGCCAAGCTGGCCCGAAATCCATCACACAAGATCTCAACATATCCTCAAGAGTACGAATAGTCCTCTCTGACTGACCGTCAGTCTCTGGGTGATATGCAGTACTCAAACTCAAGGTAGTGCCCAAAGCTTGTTGAAAGCTGCCCCAAAATCTAGATGTAAATCGAGGATCTCTGTCACTAACGATACTCACGGGCACACCATGAAACCGTACAATCTCCTGAATGTACAACCGTGCCATCCGATCGAAAGTGAAATCTCTGTTATACGGAAGAAAATGGGCAGACTTAGTAAGCCGATCCACTACCACCCAGATAGCATCTCTATTCCCCACAGACATAGGCAAGTGAGTCACGAAGTCCATCGTGATATGCTCCCACTTCCACTCCGGAATAGGAAGATTCTGCAACAAACCTCCAGGTCGTCGACACTCAGCCTTCACCTGCTGACAGACTAGGCACTTGGAGACATACTGATAAACATTACGTTTCATACCTTTCCACCAAAATCGAGTCCTCAAATCCTTATACATCTTGTTGCTCCCCGGATGAACACTCAACTTACTACGATGAGCCTGGGACAAAATCTCCTCCCTCAAAGTGTCATCTTCCGGTACAACAACACGACCAGATAAGCACAAAAGACCCTCGGACTGATAGTGGAATCCAGAAGTATTATCTCCATCAGCCAACCGAGCTAATTTCTGAACCTTAGAATCAGACATCTGAGCATCTCTAATCCGAGAATACAAAACTGGCTCAGACAAAATAGTAGCTACACGGATACTCTCTGTTCCCTTACGATGCTTACAATTGAATCCCATCGAACAGAAATCCTGAATAATCCCAGATACAGCACAAGTCTGAAGAGCAGACAATCTCACCTTGCGACTAAGAGCATCGGCCGTGAGATTCGCAGATCCTGGATGATACTTGATCTCACAATCATAATCCTTGAGTAGATCCATCCAACGACGCTGACGCATGTTCAACTCAGCCTGAGTGAACAGATACTTCAAACTCTTATGATCAGTGAAAATCTCAAATCGCTCACCATACAGATAATGGCGCCAGATTTTCAAAGAAAAAACGATCGCTGCTAATTCCAGATCATGAACAGGATAGTTTTCCTCATGAGGCTTCAACTGTCTCGACGCATAAGCAATCACATGCTCATTCTGCATCAGAACACACCCTAGTCCCTGTAAAGAGGCATCGGTGTAAACACTGAAACCACCAGATCCAGACGGTAAAGCCAAAACAGGCGCAGATGTCAAACGTCTGCGAAGTTCCAAGAAACTCTCTTCGCACTCTGATGTCCACTCAAATGAAACATCTTTCCGAGTGAGCTGAGTGAGTGGCTTAGCAATCTGAGAGAAGTTGACAATGAAACTGCGATAATACCCAGCCAATCCCAGAAAACTGCGGATCTCGGCTACTGTCGTCGGACGCGACCAGTTCAATACCGCTTCCACCTTGCTCGGGTCAACTGAAACTCCCTTGCTAGAAATGACATGACCAAGGAATACAACCCTGTCAATCCAAAACTCACATTTACTCAACTTCGCATAAAGCTGATTCTCGCGAAGTGTCTGTAAAATAATCCTTAAGTGTTGTACGTGTTCTTGCTGATCATGCGAATAGATTAAGATATCATCTATAAACACCACAACAAACTTATCCAAGAAATCCCGAAAAACCCGATTCATCAGATCCATAAAAACTGCTGGTGCATTCGTCACCCCAAAAGGCATAACCAGAAACTCATAATGCCCATACCGGGTCCTGAATGCAGTCTTCGATATATCTCCCTGATGAACCCGAAGCTGATGATAACCAGACCTTAAATCAATCTTGGAATACACAGAGGTACTTTGCAGTTGATCAAATAAATCATCAATCCGTGGCAACGGATACTTATTCTTTATCGTAGCACGATTCAACTGCCGATAATCTATGCAGAGCCGCATAGAACCATCCTTCTTTTTGACAAAAAGAACTGGTGCTCCCCACGGGGACACACTGGGTCGAATATACCCCTTGTCAAGAAGATCCTGCAACTGCTGTTTTAATTCTTGCATCTCCGATGGAGCTAAACGATAAGGAGCTCTAGAGATTGGTGCCGTGCCTGGCACTAAATCAATGCCGAAATCCACTTCCCGAACGGGATGAAAACCAGGAATCTCCTCGGGAAAAACATCCGGAAAATCGCAAACCACTGGAATGTCACTGATACCGACACTATCTGCGGACGAATCAATAGCATAGATAAGGTAGCCTTCCCCGCCCGACTCTAAAGCACGACAGGCTTTCAGAGCAGAAACCACAGGCATCGGGGGTCGCGCTCCCTCTCCATAGAAAAACCAACTGTCGCCCTCAACTGGACGAAACTGCACAAACTTCTGATAACAGTCCACAGCAGCTCTAAACACAGTCAGCACATCTATTCCCAGAATGCAATCAAAATCCTCCATCGCAAGAATCATCAAATTAGCAGTTAAAACATTACCCTCAAACTCTAGAGGACAACCCAAAACTAGACGTTTAGCTAGCACCGAATGACCCATCGGTGTGGAAACAGATACCACAACGTCCAAAGAAGTGAAAGGTAATGCATGACGCTTAGCAAATCTCGCAGATATGAATGAATGTGATGCACCAGTATCAATGAGAACGTAAGCAGGTAATCCACATAATAAAAAAACACCTGCGATAACTCTCTCGTTCTCCTCAGCAGCCTGATCCTGGTTAAGAGCAATGACCTGCCCTTGAGTACGCGGTCGGAGGTTAGAACCCCGAGTAGACTGTCCCTGCTGTGGCCTCTGATGAACTGAAGCCTGAGAACCAGATCCTGATCCTCCGCCCGTCTGTGGACAATCTCTCTTCATGTGGCCCATCTCACCGCACTTGTAACAAGCACCCGCAACCTTGCGACAACGCTCCGTCGGATGATCCTTCCCGCAATGCTGACACGGGCCCTTCTTCTTCCCAAAATGGTGAACTCCTCCAGATCCAGAGGAAGAAGTAGATCCAGCCTTCTTAAATGCTTGGGCGCGGGGACCCAAAGAACTAGTAGGACGAGCAGACTGCATGGCTCGACCTCTCAGCAAACTGCCCTCAGCCTGGCGACAACGGTTCACAAGGCCCTCATACGATGTCGGATCATCACAGACAACAACCCGATCATAAATCTCCTGATTGAGGCCCTGAAGAAAATGGTTATACTTGGCCCTAGCATTGTCACTGACATGTGGAACATACGGAAGCAACTCAAAGAACTTCTGCTGATACTCATCAACAGACAAATTTCCCTGTTTCAGGTTGATCAACTCAATCGCCTTGGTCTGCAGGAGAGCTGGCGGAAAGTAAAGCAGCATGAAAGCGGCTCGGAAATCGGCCCAAAGAACTCGACCCTGTCGCTGAACTATCGGTGCAGAGGTAGACCTCCACCACTTACGCGCACCACCCTCCAGCAAGAAATCAAGGGTATCAATCTGCTGCTCCGCCGAGCACTGAAAAGTCTTGAAGCAGCTCTCCATCCTCTCAAGCCAGTTCTCCGCAACATCCGGAGTCTCACCGCCCGAAAGAGGTTTCGGCCCCATCTGCAAGAACCGATGCATACTAAAACTCCGAGGCTCATCACGACGGTGTTGACGACGTTCTCGATGCTCTCGGCGACGCTCCCGATCGTCGCGGTCTCCCCAGCGTCCAATGCTGCCATGACTACTAGCATCGTCGTCAAAACCAGACATCTCTAGCTACAAAAGTTACCAGAGATTAAACCCAAAAGAACAGTTCCAAATCCCAAAATCTTAATGCAGTCTCTGATACCATAAATGTAGTGACCCGTTCCAGAATCACCTACTAATCAGATCTTAAGCATGCAAAATTAACATTTAAAACTGAATCAGGTAAACAGCGGAAAAACAGTAATACAACTCAATCGAATCTGTAAGTACAAAATACTTAAACAACCAGATCGAACTAAATTCCAAGAACAAATACCAACAACTACAAGTCAACCTCTGCCAGCTCCCTGTCCACTCCCTCCTGGATCGTCCAACCTGAGACCTGGCCCATCGAATAGGGTGTCCAAAACAGAGATAAACCGAGGACGTGAGCATAAAACGCTCAGTACCGAAAGCATGAGTATACAAGACTATGACATGCATGTATGCAAAATGTACTGGATACCAGGATCTGGGTATAACGAAATACTGCTCAGGTAAATGACGTCAAGGTATGTAGCACTCTGCGTCGTCGCACCAGGAGGTGGCTCCCATACCAAAATAAACCTGTGGATATACCGGTGACCTGACCACCGTCGGCCAACGGGGTCCAACCATCCACAACAAACGAGGGCTGAGCACCCTCTCAACAGGCTATCTCAAAGATAATCAGGCCCAACATGATTATGCAAATGCCGCATAATAAACCATGCATCATATGACAGATAATAATGCAACATATAAACATGCAACACATAGTAAAGCATACTCAATCCTGCTATCTCGGATAGTACTTTCGTACCTCAAACCAGTAGATCCTAGCAATCAGCCCTAGAATCAAGCCTGCGTCCGTAGTTAGCCCACTGATGCCGCTAGCTCCCAACTAGAGCACAGCTCCGCTACAAAACCATTAGCTCCCCGCTAGTTCCTGAACCTCTGGAAAAGACTAGAAACCCATCAGAAACGACTAAAACGCTCTGGAACACTCGGAATTGGCGAGTAAAAAGTGAAGCCTCGCGCCTCTATTTATAGACAACGATCGGTAGATCCGATCCACTTCGGAAGATCCGATCCGGTACACTTCGGACCTTCCGAACCCTGATCGGACGATCCGAACCCTGCATGTCTTCCGCGTGTCCAGCCACCTGTCTCGGACGATCCGAACCCTGATCGGACGATCCGAACCCTGCATGTCTTCCACGTGTCCAGCCACCTGTCTCGGACGATCCGAACCCTGTTCGGTCCTTCCAATCCCACCGAAATATAATTAATCCAATAATTAACTCAAATTAGGCATCGGGATACTACACAAACCATGCTAGAACCTAAAGAAACCTACATCACTTTGAAGCGCTTGATGCAAGGATCAATAATCTAAACTCGGATTTAAAATCGGTTAGCTAAATCTTGATAAATCTTACCTCAAACTTTGAAGAACTTAAGAAATTCTTAGAGGGAGCTCTCGGTTCTCATCTGCTGAGGAGGAAAATGGCTGAGTCAAGCACCATCTATATATATATATGCCATGTGTCAAGACAAGAAGAAGGGGTGGATGTCTCGCATGCAGCATCGCGGGTGCGGTACTGTAAGGAGCGCGGGTGCGCCAAGCTTTCGGCAGAAATATAATTTTCCAAAATAGTCGACCGCGGGTGCGTTCATATAAACACCGCGGGTGCGGTCTCAGCACCGCGGGTGCGGTCTAATTCTACCGCGGGTGCGGTGTGGCTACGGGAATTTTACTAACTTTCTGCCCATTGCACCGCGGGTGCGGTCTTGCACAGCTAAAATTTCATATTTTATCGCATCGTTTCGCCCCGTCTGTTCTTGCGTTTCGTATTCAACTATCTACAAGAATCTCAGGCATTACATTTCTCCCCCTCTAAAAAAATGATTTCGTCCTCGAAATTGCATGTCATTCTATCAATGCAAGTATAAAAGTAATCACATCAACACTAAACAAATACTTACATCACTGAAATAACTCAGGATGTTTCTGGCGCATATCTGCTTCTGTTTCCCAAGTCGCTTCTTCGACGCCATGACGACTCCATTGGACTTTCACTAATGGAATAGTCTTCGTTCTGAGCTTCTTTTCTTTCCGGTCAAGAATCTGTATCGGTTGTTCCACATAGCTCAAAGTTTGATCAAGTTCAGCTTCGTCAGGTTGAATGACATGAGAAACATCTGGCATATATCTTCGCAACATTGATACATGAAACACGTCATGTATTCCAGATAGAGAAGGAGGAAGAGCAAGTCTATAAGCCCGATCGCCAATCTTTTCAAGAATTTCGTAAGGACCGATGTATCGAGGAGATAGTTTCCCGCGTTTGCCAAATCTTACAACGCCTCTAAAAGGAGAAATCTTTAAGAATACTCTATCTCCTGCCTCAAATACTAATGGTCTACGTCGGATGTTGGCGTACTTTGCTTGTCTATCCTGTGCTGTCTTCATTCTTTTCTGAATAACTTTCACCTTCTCAGTCATGTCACGAATCATGTCTGGCCCCAGTTCTGGTACTTCTGAGATATCATCCCAATATAGCGGAGATCTGCACTTCTTGCCATACAAAGCTTCAAACGGTGTCATCTCGATACTCGTCTGATAGCTATTATTGTAAGAAAATTCGCAAAGAGGTAGAGAATCTTGCCAACTTGTGCCAAAATCTAGCACTACGGCTCTCAATATATCCTCTAAAGTCTGGATAGTCCGCTCTGACTGTCCGTCTGTCTGAGGATGATAAGCAGTACTCAGGTGTAATGTCGTACCTAAAGCCTGCTGTGCCTGCTGTAAGCTGTGCCAAAAATGAGAAGTGAATCGTGGATCACGATCTGATACGATAGACTTCGGCACTCCATGCAATCTGACTACCTCTCGAATATATATCTCCGCCATCTGATCTTGTCTATACGTCATTCTGTATGGAATGAAACAAGCAGATTTGGTCAATCTGTCAATAATGACCCAAATCGCATCGCAGCCTCTGGATGATCGAGGTAACTTCGTTACAAAATCCATGGAAATGTGGTCCCATTTCCATTCTGGAATAGATAAACTCTGAAGTAACCCCCCGGGCTTCTTCCTTTCAGCTTTTACCTGTTGGCAGTTCAAACACGTAGACACGAATTCTGCAATATCTGATTTCATATGTTTCCACCAGAATTGTGTCTTCAAGTCATTATACATCTTCCTGCCACCAGGATGAATGCTGAACCGACTACAATGTGCTTCTGACAGAATCTGCTGTCTCAACTCTGCAACATCTGGCACCACAAGACGGTTATTCACATACAACACATGATCACGTACCTGATATTCTGACATATGCCCTGATCTGACCATTTGAATCGATCTTTGCACGTTCTGATCTCTTCTCTGTGCTTCTTTGATCCTCATGATCAAGTCTGGCTCAACTTGAATAGCAGCAAGTCGTAGTGGCCTCCTATCTGTATCAAATTCTAGTCCAGAGAAACAGCAATTTTCAACGAGTTTTGTAACACCTATCGTCGATAAGGATAGGGAACAAACCTTTCGACTCAAGGCGTCCGCTGCTGCATTTGACTTTCCTGGATAATATGTGATTTCACAATCAAAGTCTTTTAGTAGATCAAGCCATCTACGCTGCCTCATGTTCATTTCTGACTGAGAAAATAGATACTTCAGGCTTTTGTGATCGGAGTAAATCTCAAATTTCTCGCCGTAGAGATAGTGACGCCAGATCTTTAAGGCAAATACGATATCCGCCAATTCCAGATCATGAATGGGGTATCGTACTTCATGTGGCTTCAATTGTCTCGAGGCGTATGCGATCACATGACCTCGCTGCATAAGTACACATCCCAAACATCTGTGAGAAGCATCACAATAGACAACGAAATCACCAGTACCTGAAGGTATCGTCAACACTGGAGCACTAGTCAGTTTTTTCTTCAGTTCTAGGAAACTAGACTCGCACTCCTCTGACCAAACGAATGGCATATTCTTCTGGGTCAATTGTGTGATTGGCTTTGCAATACTGGAGAAATCTTGAATGAATCTTCGGTAGTATCCTGCCAGACCCATGAAACTGCGTATTTCTGGTACCGAAGTCGATCTTGGCCAGCTGATCACAGCTTCCACTTTACTTGGATCTACAGCAATACCATCTCCAGATATGATATGACCCAAGAATACAACTCGATTCAGCCAAAACTCACACTTTGACAATTTTGCATACAGTTGCTCCTTTCTCAACGTCTGCAAAACAATTCTGAGATGCTCTGCATGCTCATTTCTGTTCTTCGAATACACCAAAATATCATCAATGAAGACAATCACAAATTCATCCAAATATCTCTGAAACACTTGGTTCATCAAGCCCATAAATACCGCAGGAGCATTTGTTAAACCAAAAGGCATGACAATAAATTCGTAATGTCCATACCTGGTTCGAAATGCTGTCTTCGGTATATCTACATCTCGAACTCTGAGCTGATGATACCCAGAACGTAAATCAATCTTAGAATAGACAGAAGATCCCTGTAATTGATCAAATAGATCATCAATTCTAGGCAAAGGATATTTGTTCTTGATCGTTGCCTTATTCAGTTGCCGGTAGTCTATACACAATCGCATCGAACCGTCTTTTTTTCGCACAAACAGCACCGGAGCGCCCCAAGGAGATACACTAGGTCTGATATATCCCTTGGCCAGAAGATCTTCTAACTGTGCTTTCAATTCTTTTATTTCGATGGGTGCCATCCTATACGGAGCTCTCGAAATGGGGACGGTACCTGGTACAAGATCAATACTAAAATCTACCTCTCGCACCGGAGGTAATCCTGGGATCTCATCTGGAAAAATATCTGCAAATTCCCGTAGTACTGGCAGGTCCGCCAATGCCGGGCTCAACTTCTGCATATCTACAGCATAAATAAAGAAACCATCTGCTCCTTTGTGTAACAATCTGTTCATAGTAAGAGCCGAAATCAAGGGAATCCGAGATCTGGAACCCTTCCCGTAGAATTTCCACTCGTCTGTCATCTCGGGTCTGAATCTGACAATCTTATGGAAACAATCTACAGTGGCTCTGTACTTTGTTAGCATGTCAATACCGACTATACAATCAAAATCAGCTAGACCCAACACTATACAATCTAGGTCAATCTCATGCCCCTCAAACTGTAGAATGCAATGTTTAACCGTAGTTACAGATATCAATCCACTTCCCAACGGAGAATTAATAGACACAACATCTAGAAAAGACTCAACAGGAAATGAATGTAACAATGCAAAGCGTTCCGAAATGAATGTATGTGATGCACCCGTATCTATCAAGATATAAGCAGGATAACCGCAGAGAGAACAGTTACCTGCTATGACATCATCTGGGGCATCATGTGCTTGCTCCTCTGTCAATGCAAAAACCTGAGCCTGTTGTCGAAGAGGTTGGCTCACGATCTGGCTACCTCTGCCTCTGGGCTGCGTCTGTGTCTGTGGTGGCTGAAAGGAGTGAACAGATGAAGCTTGCCTCTCAGGCTGGGCTACGGATGCAGATGACCCTGCACCTTTAAATCTTTGTGAGCTCCTCTGGGGACACACTTTGGCGAAATGCCCCTGTTGTCTACATATGTTACATCTCCCGGTCACTCCCTGGCATTGTTCAGTCGTATGTCTACCCCCACAAGAACTGCAGTAGACACCTGTATACCTGGTACTCTGATCAAAACCACCCTGTCTGGATCCACTGGAGCTTGACGAACTGCTCCCAGGTCTTTTGAACTGCTTCCCTTTTGCTTTCAACTGATCCTTTCGCCCGCTGCTACTACCGCCACTTTCAAATCTAAGAGGAGGTTGTGCTGGAGGTAGTGGCGGTCTCGGACTCGGAGCAACATACGGAGCACTCCGTTGCCTTAGCAATCCTGCTTCTGCTCCTTTGGCACGGTTCAATGCCTCAGCGAAATTGTTGGGTCTTCCAGTATTTACTAACATATAGATATCGGGATTTAAGCCGTTTATGAACTGATCTGCCACGACTTCAGGCTTCATCACTACCTGAAACATGAGGTGCAAAACAAAGCAAGGAAGAAAATTTAGCGACGTACTCTTCGATGTTCAGTTGCCCTTGCCTCAAGTTTGCAAATTCAGCGCCTTTATCTTTACAGTAGGATATGGGAAAGAATCGCAGATAAAACTCTGTCTTGAACACTTTCCATGTAATCTCGGTGCCACGCTGTTCCAATGCTCTTTTAATGTTCAACCACCAATTCTTAGCCACGTCTTGCAGTTGATGGCCAATGAGTTTCACTCTTTTCTCGTCATTGTATTCAAGAGACTCGAACAACATCTCGATATCCTCCAACCAGCTTTCACATTCGATGGCGTTTTCTGTACCCCTTAAGGTAGGTGGTCTGAAGGACTAAAATCGTTTTAACAAAGTCTCCATGGGTGTAGCCGTAACATCCATTGGATCCCCGGATGTGCTACCCTGTTCTGGTGCTGTGGGTTGCAAAGGTACGGCTGCTCTTCGAGGAGGCATGTATCTGCTATTTAAACGAATTAGTATACAAGCTATACAACTGTCTCAGCCCTCCTCTGATCATTTACCTCTGATCCAGAATCGGTTCTGATTCAGTCTTTACTAACACATGCTGTAATACAAATCAGATAATCATACAACATGCAATAATGAAAGCAATAAATCATGCTAGCACATCATAAGGCAAGGAAGAAGACTCGATCTACCCCGCTCATTCTATATTATCTCACTCTAAAGGATCTATCACTCTGATACCACCTGTTGTGGGGACCCGGGCTCTAATTCTTTTTCTTGGGAGTAAATGGATCGTTGTTATAAAACATGGGTCAAATTTTCGCTTTTTACATTAAATCAAATGTAACTAACCAAACATAAGTTCTTTATTTAATTTACAATATAAAACATAAAATACATGTCTTGGTCTATATACAACTAGTGTTCACTATCATCTAAACTCAAATGATAGTACAAGTCTAACAAAAGAACCACTAGTCCTCTGCTGCGCCCGTAGTCACCACGCTATCACGATCATCTCTGTCTCGACCCAGATCCTGCCCCACCTGTTGTTATGCACACATACAGACATAACAACAGCCGGAAAACCGGTGAGAACAAATCCCAGTATAAACATGTATACATGCATTAAAACAATCTAAACACATGAAACATGCTAATATGAATATCATTCATAAAAAATCATGCAATGCGAATCTAATCATGTCTAGACTTGACTCGACTAGAACTCTAGGGATCCGTTGTGAATAAGACGTCACTGGCTGTCACCTACCCTCCCAATCGAGGTGCTGTACGTCTTATTCCTAGACTTCGGCCTGATCTGTATCCGCGTCTACAATAGGGGCGGTGATCTTCCCCTAAGCTGTGATATCGCCGAACGTCTAGAAGTCTGGATGATCTCTCAGACTTTCCTATCTTAATGCATGAATACAAAATCTGTAAACAAGCATAATCATCTTAATGCAATGCAACATGATCTGTAAACAAAGCATAGCAAGATTTGCATACAAGTTCTAGAGACAAATCTATAAACAATCATAATCATATCAAGATATAGATAATAATACAAGTATGTGATTTTGATTGGGAAACTCAAATGTGATCTCCTTTGAGTCGTGATTCCCCAAACAAAACATGTACTATACCTTTCTTGTCGTAGTCTCAAAGTTGGTATCAATTCTGTCAATCAAATCTGAAAGAGATACATTGATACACACTATCAAATTCTAATCTAATCAATACTTCAACATTGTATAATTATCAAGTCATACACAATATAATCTATCTCATATCTCCCAAAATCTGTACAATTTCCATTCAATCTTTGCTGGAAATTCATAATAATTACATATAATATCCGATAATCAAACCGTTTACAAATATGCGATGTTCATAATCTCAAGAACACATATTATACATCATATCACACTTTATTCCATATCTAAATTTCAAACCATGCTAGAACCTAAAGAAACCTACATCGCTTTGAAGAGCTTGATGCAAGGATCAATAATCTAAACTCGGATTTAAAATCGGTTAGCTAAATCTTGATAAATCTTACCTCAAACTTTGAAGAACTTAAGAAATTCTTAGAGGGAGCTCTCGGTTCTCATCTGCTGAGGAGGAAAATGGCTGAGTCAAGCACCATCTATATATATATATGCCATGTGTCAAGACAAGAAGAAGGGGTGGATGTCTCGCATTCAGCACCGCGGGTGCGGTACTGTAAGGAGCGCGGGTGCGCCAAGCTTTCGGCAGAAATATAATTTTTCAAAATAGTCGACCGCGGGTGCGGTCATATAAACACCGCGGGTGCGGTCTCAGCACCGCGGGTGCGGTCTAATTCTACCGCGGGTGCGGTGTGGCTACGAGAATTTTACTAACTTTCTGCCCATTGCACCGCGGGTGCGGTGCTTGCCAGACTGCGGGTGCGGTCTTGCACAGCTAAAATTTCATATTTTATCGCATCGTTTCGCCCCGTCTGTTCTTGTGTTTCGTATTCAACTATCTACAAGAATCTCAGGCATTACACCCATAATACAATCGAAATCTTTCATAGCCAATATCATCAAATTGGCAGATAAGTATTTCCCTTCAAACTCTAGCAAACAGTCTACTACAAGTCGCTTAGCTAAAACCTCTTGTCCCATCGGTGTAGACACCGACATCAAAACATCTAATGACACGTAGGGTAGTTTATGCTTCTTAACAAACATCGATGCTGTGAATGAATGCGATGCCTCAGTGTCAATTAATACATAAGCAAGAATACTACATAAAAGAAAATTACCTGCAATGACTCTCTCGTTTTGCTCCTCGGCTTGTTCTTGGTTTAGGGCAAACACTTGTCCATGAACTCGTGGGCGTTGCTGAGATCCTTGTGATATTCCTCCACGACGAGAACCTTGAGCAGGAAAACCTTTCTATTGCACAGTGGCTTCAGACTGTTTTTCACTATAAGACCCTGTCATAGAATCTCCGCCTCCAACCTGATTCTCCAAATTAGGGCAATCCCGCTTCATGTGACCAAAACCACCACAATTGTAACAAGTACATGTTGATCTTCGACAATTCTCCGTCTGGTGATTGCCTCTGCAGTGGCCACATTGCATCTTTTTCTTACCAAAGTTGTGCACCCCTCCAGAACAGGAAGAAGAAGAAGATACAGACTTCTTGAAAGGCTGACCCCTTGGTTCCAACGAACTAGAACTTTTGCTAGCTTGCATAGCCTTCTTCCTAGCAATACTGATCTCGGCTTAACGACCACAATTCACTAATCTTCATACGAAGTAGGATCGTCACAGACAGAAACCCGGTCATAAATCTCTTGGTTCAAACCATTCAAAAAGTGAGAATATTTTGCTGCACAATTCTCACTGATGTGAGGAGCGTACGGCAACAAATCCGTAAAACGCTTCTGATAATCCTCAATGCTTGAATCTCCTTGCTTAATGGTCAACAGTTCCATCTCCTTCGCCTGGAGAAGAGCTGGCGGAAAGTGATGATTGATGAAGGCCTGACGAAAATGTTCTCAACGAATCCACCAATGCTACTGAACTAGAATGGCAGAAACAGGTTTCCACCATTTCCGAGCATTTCCTTGGATCGTGAAATCGGATACCTCCATCTTCTCATCTTCGTCATAGTGCAACACTCGAAAACACTACTCCATTATATCGACCCAAGCTTCAGCAACATCAGCATTCTCATCTCCGGTCAACGGTGGAGGTCTAATCTTCATGAAATCCACAATGTTGACACGGTTCCTACGTCTTCTTTCATCATGATCTCGGTGACGCCTTCCGTCACGAACTCTACGACGATGTTCTCAGCCAGTCTCATCGTCGCCATAATGGCCATGTCCCACACTTCCATGACTGCTTCCATCTCCTGACATCTAAAAGGAAACTAAAACCAACCTATAAATACTCAAAACATAATTAATAATGTCCCAAAAATCTTTGCATGCTATGATACCACCAAATGTAGCGCCCTTACCCGAGCCACTACTAAACAGACTAATAAACATGCAACATTAAACTTAATAAAAACAATTAAACAGCGGAAACCAAATACTTAATCATCTTACAATCCAAAAGAAAACAGAACAATAACATCAGTCTTAAATATTAATACAACCATAACGAAAACATAAATCTGAACAAGAAAACGTTAAACCACATAAAACCTCCACTAGATCACCACCGAAAACCCAACTGCTCTAGTCACTGCCCTGGCCGTCCGAACCGTCCAACCTAAGACCTGCCCCGTGGAATGGGGTGCTCAAGATGAAAACAAGGACGTGAGCGACAATCGCCCAGTACGAGAATGTACGAATATACAAACTGATATGATTCATGCGAAATGCAATATGCTCGGATATCAAGGATCAATTCAAGAATCTCATGCTCAGTCTAGAGGTGTCTGAGTGTGTAGTCTCTGATCTGCCCTAGGAATGTTTTGGATCCCACACTCATCATCAAGACGTGGACCTAAAATGTTCATGTCATCAAAGCCCGCGGGTCCCGTCGGACACTGTAGCTCTCGATGTCCCATCGTCCACAATACAGAATAGGGCTGAGCGGCCCCAACAAACGAGGTATATCTCAAAAGATATCAGGCTCAACATGATATGTCATGCATAATATGCCAAAGCAGTAAAACATGTATCATCCAACAGATAAATATGCAGCATATAAGTGTGTATACTACGCTTGAATATCTCAGTCAGTATATCACGTACCTCACTAAAACAATCTGACAGAAAGCTCTGAACCTAGACAATACCAACATAATGATATCACTAATAAACCAGATCAAACATGCTATAAGCTCCCTAATGATCCTTAAATCTCTATCTAAGGATTTAGGAATACCTGCGTCCGTCGTCAGCCTGCTGATGATGTCTCGATCTCAGTTCACCGAATCCTCCTCAAGTCGACACTAGCTCCGAAACTTCTTGATACCAAAATGCTCTAGAAACTGACTAGAAACTAAGTTATGGCTAGAACTCTCCTAAATAATGCGGTGAAGGAAACAAAAAAATTCGGGTTCTATTTATAGGCTGCATCCGAACTATTTCAGAAAATCCGAATCAATCTTATCTGCCACGTGTCAGAATCTCATTTGTCTAGTTGGATTTCTCGAGATAATGAAATCCGAAGTAGATCGGGTTATCCTTTTTTAAATTCGGTGGATCCCAACAGCTTGATCCCGAATTATCATTCCTTAATAATACTTAATTAACAACTCATTAATTATCTCTTATTTAATACTTCATTCAAAACAAATATTCGGGTCATTACAAATAATGTTGTTCAGGAAAATGAGCAAAATAGATGGCTTCGATCGTGACCTGCAAACAATGAGAGGAACTCGTGAATGGGGACCAGAGTGGTGTCTGGCGTGGCCACTCTAATGCTAAAGTCAGCAGTTTGAAGACAAAGGACACAAACTATATATGTGAGAATATATGTGTGCTTGAGAGTTATAAGATTCAGATTCCTTTAAATGAGATGCATACCTATTATTTATAGGAAGGAAAATCAAAGATTACCTCGATTTCGCGTGCACCTACCACTCATATCCTTTGATGTTGACTTCCTGTCAAGCCACCCTCTAATAGCTTCTCTGACATGTCAAACCCCTGTAGTTCTGACAGATAAGATTGCGCATATCAATCACACTCGAGTGTGATGCAATTCTGGAGGTAACTCAGGCTCTCGAGCCATCTCCCGAGAAGCTTATCACCCGGGTTACCTCGAGAATTGCATCACACTCGAGTGTGATTGATATGGGCAATCTTATCTGTCAGAACTACAGGGGTTTGGCGTGTCAGAGAAGCTATTAGAGGTAGTAGGGTGGCTTGACATGAAGTCAACATCAAAGACTATGAGTGGTAGTGTACGCGCAAATCGAGATAATCATTGATTTTCCTTTCTATAAATAGCAGATATGCATCTCATTTAAAGGATTCTGAATTTTGAACTCTCAAGCACACATATTCTCACATATATAGCTTGTGTTGTCTTCAATCTGCTGACTTTAGCATTCAAGTGGCTACGCCGGACACCCTCCGACGCACATTCACGAGTTCCTTTCATTGTTTGAAGGTCACGATCGAAGCCATCTACTTTGCTCATTTTCCTAAACAACATTATTGATTCAATCCGGTGGAGCACCCGACCTGACTCATCCATTTCATCAGGATCACATAAGTAATGAAATCAAATTTTGTCCCATTGTCCAATAGCAATGTCAAATTGCCATGAATAACCAAATATATATTTCTAAAAATGACTTCTATTTGTTAATATGCATAGTCCTAAATATAGGAGCAGGTGTGTGATTCATTTTATTTTTCTTTTTGGCAAACGAGTGCAACGAATATAAAAAAAAGTTCAAATAACACTATAAAACGAGGGTTATACATCTCTAACCTATAGAGGACATCAGAGATCAAGTCGGTATGAAAAATATTAATTTCTATTCGAATTTATTGAGTTTGGCTCGTGGTCAGACATGTATTTTTTTCGAGTCGAAATCAAGATCAAAAAAATTTCGATAGTCCGCGAACTGATTGTAATCTTTAATATTTTATCATATAATATAATTATATATTAAATAAATATATTTCGAATATTTTGATTATTTATTTTCAAGCAATAGTTTTTCAAAATCGCGAACATTTAGAATGTTTTGAGCTGAATTTGAACTTAAATTCTTTCTCGAGTCAAAAAATTTAAACTATTCATGCTTCATTTTGAGATTGAGATCGAATACATCCAATTGAAGCCTTGTATTTGTTTTATATTTTACTCGATTCGGTTTATAGACAACCCCACTAAACTCATTCTAATGTGCAGTTTACTCGATTTGCTGGAAGTTTTTTCAACGTCTATTCCATTCATAGAAATTGGATCCAAATTCGTGTGTAAGGATGATATTTTTTGCTCAAACTAGATTTTGTAATAAAAAAAGATAAAATTATAATTTTATGTGGAATATTAATCCATGGGTTTTATGGCCCGATTTGTTTTGTAAGGCCGGGCTGTGTTTGGATTGTGTGCATATTCGCTGATTTTAGCCGATGCCTGGTCTTCTTCCACTTATAATCTCGACGATTGGAGTTCGTTCCAGAAACCCCTCGATAAATTTTCCTGTGGGGCTGTAACGAAGCTTGATCTCCCCAAAATTTCCCTTTTTCGGATCTAAGTTTGATGTTTACAGTTGTTTGATTTGATTGCTTGATTCAGAATGGCGAAGGAAGGTCCTGATTGGGATGGTTTGCTGAAATGGAGTCTCTCTCATTCTGATGGTACTAAACCTTCTGGTAATCTAAGGTACTATCTTTGGGTTTCTGTAACTTTTCGACTGTTCTTGATTTAGGGTGTTTTGGGTCCAAGTCTTGGAGGGCTGGGGTAAAAGTTGAGTCTTTACTGAAAAGTAAGTCGGATATGCTGCGCAAATAATTTTTTCTGTATTTTTATTGAAACCCAATCTTTGGCTCCTGGAGAAGTTCTCAGTGGGATGGTGTTAACAAGCCAGTACAGGAAATTGCTAATGATTTTTGAGTTATTAGTTGATTAAACTATACTTTTTGCTGTTCTTGGGCTTCATAAGTACTGATTTTGTGGATAATACTTATAACTTGTTGGTTATTTTACGGGATTAGTGAGGAGGATCGAAGATGGTTTATGGAGGCAATGCAAGCGCAGACAGTAGATGTTGTCAAACGAATGAAGGAGATAACACTTGTTATGCAGACCCCGGAGCAGGTTTTGGAGTCTCAGGGAGTAACTGCTGAAGATATTGAAGGTCTTTTTTTAGAGGATTTGTTTTGTGTTGCAGTTTTTTTTTTTTTTTTTTTGTTGTCTTGTAAGAATAGGTTTCGGATTATTTTCGAGTTGTTTGTTGTTCCTGAAAGACTTGGTTTTAAATTAACTTCGCCTGCTTCCAGATATGCTGGATGAGCTACAAGATCATGTGGAGTCTATCGATATGGCAAATGGTGAGTTTCATAGTTTTATCTTCTGGCTGTGGATTATTTGTTGGAGCACATGTTTTTCATTAGTTGGAGCCCAATGTAGAATATACAAATACTTGAAACTTAATGTTAGTCTACTTATCGAAGAGGTTGGTAGATGGAATGGCTAACAGGAAAGTTGGTTTTGTTCTTTTTCCAGATCTTCATTCCATTGGTGGTCTGGTTCCTCTTCTCGCCTACCTGAAAAATTCCCATTCTAATGTCAGGGCCAAGGCTGCAGAAGTTGTTAGCACTATTATGCAGAATAATCCAAAAAGTCAGCAGTTAGTCATGGAAGTTAATGGCCTGGAACTGCTTCTATTGTGTTTTAATTCAGATCCGGATGTTACAGTTCGTGCAAAAGCACTTGGTGCAATCACATGTAAGCAAAGTTTTTTTTTATCTCGTTTTGACGCATCTGCATAGGGCCTTCTGATGACTAGTTTTGGTTGTGTTGTCTTTATATATTCAGCTCTGATCATGCACAATAGGGATGGTGTTACTGCATTTCGGTTGGCTAATGGATATGCGACCCTTAAAGATGCGCTAAATACCGAGAATGTGAGATTTTTCAGAGGTTAGTTTCTGAAGATTGT
Organism: Primulina eburnea; assembly: GCF_022965805.1. Taxonomy (NCBI): domain Eukaryota; kingdom Viridiplantae; phylum Streptophyta; class Magnoliopsida; order Lamiales; family Gesneriaceae; genus Primulina; species Primulina eburnea. Next base: position 21,426,795 of record NC_133117.1, read on the forward strand.
AATCCCTTTTGTGTGTTACAAGTATAAGAACATAAGAGTGATTGGAATAGGATTTTCTTTACTTTAATTTTTAGTGTTTCTCCCCACATCGCTTGATGTTAACAAGCTCTAAAAATGGGACCAACTGCAATTTTTTTATGTTTGTAAGCTCAATGTCATAAAACTGTTTGGCTGTATGTTAACTGACACATAATGGATAATTTGCAGGAAAGCACTTAACTTGATCCATTATTTAGTGCACGAGAATGAGGCAGACTTTGGTATTGTGGCTGAGCTCGGATTCCCACGTATCTTTGTGCACTTGGCTTCAAGCAAGGATGCTGATGTTCGTGAAGCTGCACTTAGGGGCCTTCTCGACCTAGCTCAAGATGAGTCAGGTACGTCCAATCAGTTAAATGAAGACAATGATAAACTGAAGCAAATTCTACAAAAACGAATTGAGGTTATCAGTGAGATGTGTGCTGAAGACCTAGCAGCTGCCAAAGAAGAAAGACTACTCATTGATTCCCTTTGGAACACGTGTTACAATGAGCCATCTTCTCTTCGGGAAAATGGGCTTCTTGTTCTCCCAGGAGAGGATGAACCTCCACCTGATGTTGCCAGCCAGCATTTTCAACCCCCTCTCAGAGCTTGGGCTGCGAGTCAAACTCAGTATGCAAAACCAAGTACTAAAAAGAATGAAGCTCCATTATTGATGGGTCCAGGGCCCCCAACTGACAATGCATCATGATGCAGCTGTTGTTAGAGGGTGGGAGACCGGAGATATGTTTCCGCAAATATTGGTTTTTGTGATTTTTGTCTGAAGTGCTCAAAAGGGTTATTTGTCCTTATAGCCTCATCTCATATACATTATCTGAAGCTGTTAATGCCTACGTTAAATTAGTTTTTCACTTATGGATCAATTACAGTTCTAAATTATAATATTAGATCGTGATTTGCATCATAGAATTTATTTCTAAGGTAATAATATATTTCCTGATTTGTTAAAAAAACAGAAATATATTCCATATTGCATAAAATTTTCTTGCACAGTACAGTTCTATTACAATTCTACCCCACTATTCTTCAACTTCTATATTCCATCCTCAATATGGAGGGCAAAAGGTAATTACATATTTTGAAGCTCTGCACCTGTTGAGGCTTGAAGAATCATCAAAGGCATAACTATAGGCCTTGGGGCAAATCGCCTTGAACAAATTGGAAAAGACCGTAGGCTTGCAAGTTTTGGGATTTGAATACTCCCCTGTGCAGCAGTACTTGGCGGATTGCATGACCAAGCACGCGCTCTTACACCCCATCACTCTGCCTCCCACCCTCACCTCTAAAGCGGAAGGACAACATATGTTCAAATCGACGGCACATGATGCCACACCGCACCCAATCCCTCCTCCGACAGGCTTCATCGAAACAGGCAAGTTGAATCCATCAACTAAACTCACATCGTAGAAATGCAGGGGTGAAGCTGATGTCCCTAATGTCATTTCCACCACGGTTGCTGGTGGCACGCCACCCATCCCACGGCAGCGTAAGGATCCCGAACAGTCTCCGGTGCCACATGAACCTTTCCCGTTTTCATCGAAGTTGCAGCTGTGCCTCCCCCATAATCTTCCTGACCACTTCTCTGGTACATCAATGACCACTTCTTGGCCACTGTTAAGGAGAAAACCTCCATCTTGCGGTGTCTGCTGCCCTGCGCTGCCGAGAATTCCCGGCCATATGCTTTCCTGACAGTTGTTAACTACAATGAGTTGGTGTCCTGTTCCATCTGCATAAACATTCACCTTAAACTTACCAAAACACATGAGAAAACAGACAAAAACTCAGAAGAAAAACGATACTATACTTGCTCCGGCGAGAAACAGAAGCGTGCAGAGCACAACCAAGCAAAGAAATTTGAAAACCATCATGTTGATGGTGAAGTTCTGATGCTAATGGTGATCTGACATCTGAACCATATATTGCCAAATTTAAAGCACAAAAAGATTTCTGCGTAGGCTACTTTCTGTTAGTTGCTAAGCAGCAATTTGCATTTCTTTTTTGATTAAATTTTGATCCCTCACTTTTGCTTTCCACTTAAAGAACACAAGGGAATTTATGCATTGCTTCTAACAGAGGATTAATACTTATATGAACATACTATATTGCGCTTTAGAACTTTTGCATGTTGCTATGAGCTATCCTGTTTCTCCCTTTATGACTATGATGGTTTCTAGGAAATCCACTGCACATGCTTATGTACTTTGTGTTGGAACCAATTCAACAGTTTGCCTACAACTGGACAAGATTTTCCCCGATTTTCAAGGGGAAAATTCCATGCAACAACCTCAAAGATCACGTAGACCTCATGACCCAAAATCACTCGAGGCCGTTGGATCTGGCCTTAAGGCATATCCCTATGAAAGTGGAGAGGTACGATTTTCAAGTAATTAGTTAGTCATATTTACCGAATATTTCACCCTACTTCATGGGGCACTGTTCCCATGAGAAGATCAAAGACCCAGTTTTAACCACACATATGCGGGGTCCATCAATTCATATGCGGGGTTCACCAAATTCTTTAAAATCAACGGTCCAGATCCTGTGAAGCACTGCCCCACAGGTAGCATCGACACTACCCATATTTACTTAGAAGCTCCTTGACCTCTTAAGAAAGAAAATAACTAAATATAAATATTTATTAGTTATAAATTGCAACAAATTTATGGAGAAATTCTATGACAAACACACCAAATGGAATCATTGACGTTTAGGTGAAATTCATGTTAGAAAACCGGGATCTAACAGTGGTATCAGAGCCAGTTTTTAGATCCCGGTTTTCTACACGCCCAAACGCAGCGGAAGTTTAAAATTTTTCATTTTATTTTGACAATCAAAATATGATTTGTTTGGGCGCTCGTATGGTTTTAACAAAACATTCATAGGGCGTCAGAAATTATACCTTTGTGAATTAATCACTAGACACCAACCGATCCGGTATAACAGATCTGGCTCTTGATGAATCCCTACGAACTTTCTTCAAGGACTCCTTTCTTCTAATCAGGTCCACGACTAGATGATTTGTTCCTCTTCTAATTTGCACTAGAAAAGTAGAAGAACTTTTGCGTAGAGATAGAAACATAAAGAAGAAATCGACTCAACACTATAAGCCGAATTTTCCTTATTTTTGAGAAGAGATTTTCGAGAGAATCCTTTTGGAGTTGGGAGAGCCGAAAATCTTCCTGCCCAAGGAATTGAATTGAAGAGTAGTCCCTCTTTTTCCTTTTTAAAACTCTCGGGTGCTCCCTTATCAATTAAGAATCAAAATCATTATCTTTATTTCTAATCCTTAATTTACTTAATTAATCTTATTAATTAAGTTAATTAAAGATTCTAAATTAATGACATATTCTTTTTATTTTTCCAAAACTTTCGGATGCAATATAATATATAAATATAAGAATCAAAATTCTTATTATTATTTCTAATCTTTCATTTCCTTAATTAATCTAATTAATTAAGTTCATTAAAGATTCTAAAATTGCATGCCAACATTTGGCAATCTCGATTTTCTTCACCGAAATTTCATGCATTATATCCATTATAAATTCAACATTTGAATTTAATATTTAAATTATAAATTCAACTCCTTGAATTTCTCACATCCAAAATTTAATATTTAATAAACTCAACTTTTGAGTTTAATAAATTAAATTATCAAATTTCATAAATTCAACCCTTTGAATTTATTCTCTCCATATTTCATAAATTCAACTTCTTGAATTTACTATTTCATAAATTCAACTCCTTGAATTTATTTTCTCAAAATTTAATTATCATAAATTCAACTCCTTGAATTTACTATAATAATATATAAATTCAACTATTTGAATTTATTCTCTCAACGGGAACAAACGATCCAGTGCTTGTGTGACCCTCAATGGTTCAGGGATACAGCTAGCCGTGGGTTCACAACTCTTTGTGATTCAGAACATAATCCTTTATTCGGGCTTACCCTAGTTAGCCCCATTCTTTTCATCAACACCTTGATCAAGAATGTCAGAACTCATTTCTGATTGCACCCATCGGATCATGGTAAGAGCGTCTAGTAGCATCGCCCCATGATCCCCTAGGTATCACTGATAGTGCCTGCAAGAACCAGTCGATTATGATTAACGTACAGTACGGTCCCTTCATCTCATATATCCCGATCGAATCTGCAACCATTGGTTCATCGAGGGTTGCATATTAATTCGATAACTATGTGATAACTATAATAGTGGCATCGCGTGTACTATTGGAGAACTCTTTCTCCAACGTACATCTCATACTCTGGCCAGAGATTCCATGCACTATTATTACATTAGATCACATAGGATATCCACACCCGTAGGTGAGCGGTGAATCCCCGACTACAATGCACTGGCTCCTATATGTGTCGCAACTGTACCCAACCTCGCCACCTGATGACTCTCCTGGAGCCGGTAAACGAGTCAAAGCACAGCCCTAGCATATAGAGCCTCAGTGTTGTCCCGGGTCATAAGGACTAATGGTGTACAATCATAACCACGGACTTATCCTCTCGATGAATGATAACCACTTGGAAAGTCCGAGGGAGGGTTGTTCGGTATAATCATCATATGACTACCCATCTGCATGTTTGGACATCTCCATGCCCTTACCAAGAAACGCAGTACACAACATCACAGATGCTAGTCTCGAGCTCAAGCGACCTTTATCCATGTTTTAGGCGGCTGAATCGACTAGGAACGAATTTAGAATATGCAGTGTTTACAAATGAGTTTCAACATCGAATTACGATTCATTTGTATTAAAGCATAATCAAGGACTTTATCTATGCTGATTGCATGGGTATACAGATAAAGTATAACGAAACCATTAAAAGTTAAATTATATTAAAATAAAGATTGTTTACTTCACTTGAGTCAATAAATTCCCTAGCCAACCGTTGGCTTGCAGGGCATCTACTCTAACAATCTCCCACTTGCCCTAGAGCCAACTACCCATAATCTCATTGCTTCGCGATGCTACTCAAACAATGATCTTGGCTAGGGCTATGTAAGTGGATCAGCAACATTATCTGCAGAGGGGATTATTTCAACTGATATGTCTCCTCTTCCCACTATTTCCCGTATGATGTGGAACTTCCTCAGTACATGTTTGGATCGCTGATGAGACCTTGGTTCCTTTGCTTGCGCAATGGCACCAGTGTTGTCCCAGCACAACGGGACTGGATCAACTCCATTAGGAATAACGCCCAACTCTTGGGCAAAATTCCTCATCCAAACTACCTCTTTGGCTGCATCAGATGCAACAATGTATTCAGCTTCAGTGGTGGAATCCGCAACGGTGTCTTGCTTGGAACCTTTCCAAGAGACAGCCGCACCATATAGCATGAATACAAAATCAGAGGTCGATTTCGAATCATCTACGTCACATTGGAAGCTAGAATCCGTGTAGCATTCCAATTTCAATTCTCCACCCCCATAGACCATGAACAAGTTCTTAGTCCTTCTCAAGTACTTCAGAATATCTTTCACGGCCTTCCAATGCATTGGACCAGGGTTCGCCTGATATCTGCTTGTAACACTCAAAGCATAAGCAACATCAGGACGTGTCGATATCATACCATACATGATACTACCAATAGCTGACGCATATGGAATACGTGTCATCATCTCTATCTCTTTATCAGTTTTGGGACACAAAGCTTTAGATAGAGTAACACCATGACACATTGGTAAGTATCCTCTCTTGGACTCTTCCATAGAGAATCGTTTCAAAATGGTATCGATATAAGTGACTTGGGTGAGTCCTAGCATCCTCTTTGATCTATCTCTATAGATTTGTATTCTCAATACGTAGGATGCTTCACCCATGTCTTTCATGGAGAATTTACTGGCTAACCATACTTTAGTTGATTGCAGTAATCCTACATCATTCCCAATGAGCAGGATATCATCAACATAAAGTACTAGGAATGTCACTGCACTCTCACTAACTTTCTTGTACACACATGGTTCCTCAGGATTCTTAGCAAAACCAAACTCTTTGATAGTGCTATCAAATTTGAGGTTCCAACTCCTTGACGCCTGCTTGAGACCATATATTGATCTCTGAATTTTGCATACCTTATGCTCACTATCTACTGAAAATACCTTCCCATCCGCCCCAAGCTTTCTTTTGTAGATCCATTTGCATCCTATGGGAACGATTCCCTCAGGTGGATCCACTAATCTCTAGACTTGGTTTGAATACGTAGAGTTCATCTCTGACTGCATGGCTTCAAGCCATTTGGTTGAATCAGTATCAGATATTACTTCCTTAAAGTTCATTGGATCATATCCAACACAAGACTCAACATGGTCTTGTTCATGAAGAAGCGTATATCTAGCAGGTGGTCTAATAACCCTATCAGACCTTCTAGGAGCTTGTACTTCAACTACTGGTTGTTGGGGATTATGTTCAACTACTATAGTTGAGGGAGTATCTTGAATTTCTTCAAATTCTATCATCTTGCCTTTTCTATTTAATAGAAACTCCTTTTCCAAAAAGTGGCATTTCTTGAAACAAACACTTTTGTTTCATTGGGATGATAGAAATAATATTCAACAGAGTTCTTTGGATATCCTACAAAGTAGCACAAAGTGGATCTACTATCCAATTTGTCTCCCACTGTTTGCTTCACGTAAGCAGGACATCCCAATATTCTCATGTAAGAATACTTGGGAGTTTTTCCCATCCATATCGCATATGGTGTTTTATTCACTGCTTTAGTATGGACATTATTCAACAACATTGCCACAGTTTCAAGCGCAAAGCCCCAAAACGATGTAGGCAATTCAGTGAATCCCATCATGGATCGAACCATGTCCAACAAAGTTCGCTTACGACGTTCAGAAACACCATTCAATTTTGGTGTTGCTGGTGGAGTCCACTTTGAGAGAATCCAATTCTCTTTTAGATAACCAAAATTCAGCACTCAAATATTCTCAACCTCGATCAGATCGAAGTGTCTTAATACTCATTTCTAGCTGTTTTTCTACTTCATCTGAATTATTTGAACCTTTCAAATGCTTCAGATTTGTGTTTTATCAAATAAACATACCTATACCTCGAATGGTCATCAGTAAAGGTAATGAAGTAGGATTTCCCATATTTTGTGCTAACACTTAGCGGGCCACAAATGTCTGTGTGGATCAAATCCAATAGACCACGCGCACGTTCCACGTTTCCATCGAATGGAGTCTTGGTCATTTTTCTTTTAGATAGGACTTACAAGCAGGTAGAGAATTTTTGTCTGACAAATCAAACATGCATTCTCCCACTAGCTTGTTCATCCTTCTTTGTGAAATATGACCCAGTCTAGCGTGCCATATTTGTGTGAGATTTGGATCATCTAACTTTATTTTGTTTGTTGTTGAAATCATGTTTACTTGGACATTCACTTATCATTTCCAGAACATTTCTGACACATATAATTTCTTATGTCCGGACTTCTTGCAGTGAAATAAATATGTTCTTACTTATCGGGCTTTGTAGGCCTTTTAAGTGTCTTTCAGAGTTTGCCTCTTATTGGGATTGTTTTTCTTATGAAGGGCAGAACATTTCTTTTCCTTATCTTGTGGGTCATTTTTCGTCCGACGAAAGGCCCATAAAAACAACAATTTTTCTTATTTTATGGTGATCTCATAAGTCATAAGCATATTGACTAGCTCTTCAAGGCTATCAAATATCTTATTAAACTTGAAGTTCACCATAACCCCGTCAAATGAGGAAGAGAATGACAACAAATTGATGTTATCAATTAACTCGTTAGGAATCAAATATTCCACGCCCACCACATTCTCAATAAGCACAGTCATATGTACACCATGCTCATGGGCTAGAGCCCCATCTTGCATGCATGTTGTCATGAGCTTTTAAAATGGTGTGCATCATTGTACGAGTTTCATGTACCATGCAACTCTTGCATGTTTATTCGAATGTCAGCAACATTCAACATATCCTCAAACTGTCCCTACAGTTCATTTGACATAGAAGCGAGCACATCACACTTTAGCTTGCATACTATGGTCCTACCATCTTGCATGCTTTGTCAGTTCATCATGACTGACATTAGTGTGTATGCCATTTTCTCTGAATTCAGAACGTTTTTCAACCAGTCTTGAAAATTAGATTTGGTTAGCTTGTTAATAACAAAAATGGATTATGTGACGAAATCGAAAAAATACTGATATGGAAACAGAATAATGGTTGCTGATTATTTTAAAATAATTTTAAGATATAAAATATGGATTTTTATTTTATAAATTCCCTCCCACTATTTTGACATTTCCACCACTCTCTGATGAAAAAGAGAAATCGTATTTCCTTAGTAGGCACGTAGAGTCCAATTAGCCAATTATAATCCCGAATAATATCAGCCAATTATAATTTCTAAAAAGTAGAATACAATTGCATCCCTATGCAACCTCCGCGTGTTTTGCCTCACGTTTAATAAGGACCCAATAATATGACGCCGTTTATTTTCGCGTGTCAAACCAACCCATCAATGTTGAATTGTAGTAGACGGTCGCCATGAGTTCCCCCAATAATATGAGCCGAAATCATGGGAGTTCCACTCAATTCACATCATATGTCCAGTGGAAGTCACAGCTTTCCGGCGTCCAGGCCTCCCCAATAATATGAGCCAGACACTGTCCGCGGGTAGCGATCAACATGCAACCACGGTTGATGGAAGGCAAGGAAAAATTAAACTCTTTTAATTTTTACTTATTCGGTTTGATATAAATTTTGAATCATATTCAAAATGAGGGATTTTAATTAAAAAATTGTCTCATCATTTTAATTTAAAAACGCGTGCCACGAGTTTGTATGTTTGCCGGATCCATGCAACTATATTATCTAATAATATACATACATGCATACTACTATATATCGCATATATCATAATATAGCATTCAACAATAAATAAGGATGATCGATCGCCAACACTATTAGATCCATGTGAGCCATACATGGATCCAGGTCCAAACCTAGGTGAATGCAGGGATGCAAATGCAACTATTACAAGAGCTTCCAATATTTTACATGTCTTCATCTCGTTCATCGGGCCCACCATCTTCCAGTCTTGATATCCCACTATTTCTAATAATTACATTTAAATAGCCATGGCACATAAGGGATACATCTCATGGGGGTGGGAACGGGCCATAAACCAGGCCCACTTTAATAATATCAAATATTATAAAAAGAATAAAAACAGTAAAATATCCTAACATACACCTAACACATTGGTCAAGGCTCTCGATCATCCTCCATGCATTTAATATCAAATATTAACATCAATTAATTAAACAATTTAATTAATTGATAAATCATATATCTAATAATTTATCACAAACCACCACAATTATTAAAAATTTAATAAATTAAATAAACCCCTTTATTTAATTTTCAATTAAATCAATAATAATTGATTTCTTGTAAAAACTCATTTTTACCATAAATAATTAAAATCATATTCTAATTATTTATTTCACAAGAAAATTATTAATTTTCAAAAAATCAATTTTACAAAATAAAAATTGAACCAATTTTCAAAAATATCAATTTTGCCCAAAAATTTGAAAAATCAGAAAATCGCACCGCAGGCCCAAACAATTCAGGCCCATTATTCAGCGCGCTTCCCGAGACGCTCCCGGGCAGCCGCCCGCCCACTGCCCGCCCGCTGCCCGAACGTTTCGGGCAGCGGCAGTGGCCCTGTGCGCGCAGAACGCGCACAGGCGCGCCGACGCCGCGCGCAGGCGTCCGACGCCTGCGCTAGCGCGGTGCGCACAGGCGTCCGACGCCTGCGCTAGCGCTGTGCGCGCAGGCGTCCGGCGCCTGTGCTAGCGCGGGGCGCGCAGGCGTCCGGCGCCTGCGCGCGCGCGATGCGCGCAGGCGTCCCACGCCTCCGCGCACGCTGCGCGCTGCCGTGCGCGGCCCTGCGCGCACGGACTGCCCGGAACTGTTCCGGGCAGATTTAATTTTTTTTTTTTTTTTTTAAATTTCGAAAATCTGGAAAAATAAATTTTCGTGGTGCTAAATTTTCTGAAAAATTTTCTTGTGTGGTTAGAAATAAATTATTCAATATATCAAAACCATACGATTTAGAAAAAAACTGGCTCTGATACCACTGTTAGATCCCGGTTTTCTACACGCCCAAACGCAGCGGAAGTTTAAAATTTTTCATTTTATTTTGACAATCAAAATATGATTTGTTTGGGCGCTCGTATGGTTTTAACAAAACATTCATAGGGCGTCAGAAATTATACCTTTGTGAATTAATCACTAGACACCAACCGATCCGGTATAACAGATCTGGCTCTTGATGAATCCCTACGAACTTTCTTCAAGGACTCCTTTCTTCTAATCAGGTCCACGACTAGATGATTTGTTCCTCTTCTAATTTGCACTAGAAAAGTAGAAGAACTTTTGCGTAGAGATAGAAACATAAAGAAGAAATCGACTCAACACTATAAGCCGAATTTTCCTTATTTTTGAGAAGAGATTTTCGAGAGAATCCTTTTGGAGTTGGGAGAGCCGAAAATCTTCCTGCCCAAGGAATTGAATTGAAGAGTAGTCCCTCTTTTTCCTTTTTAAAACTCTCGGGTGCTCCCTTATCAATTAAGAATCAAAATCATTATCTTTATTTCTAATCCTTAATTTACTTAATTAATCTTATTAATTAAGTTAATTAAAGATTCTAAATTAATGACATATTCTTTTTATTTTTCCAAAACTTTCGGATGCAATATAATATATAAATATAAGAATCAAAATTCTTATTATTATTTCTAATCTTTCATTTCCTTAATTAATCTAATTAATTAAGTTCATTAAAGATTCTAAAATTGCATGCCAACATTTGGCAATCTCGATTTTCTTCACCGAAATTTCATGCATTATATCCATTATAAATTCAACATTTGAATTTAATATTTAAATTATAAATTCAACTCCTTGAATTTCTCACATCCAAAATTTAATATTTAATAAACTCAACTTTTGAGTTTAATAAATTAAATTATCAAATTTCATAAATTCAACCCTTTGAATTTATTCTCTCCATATTTCATAAATTCAACTTCTTGAATTTACTATTTCATAAATTCAACTCCTTGAATTTATTTTCTCAAAATTTAATTATCATAAATTCAACTCCTTGAATTTACTATAATAATATATAAATTCAACTATTTGAATTTATTCTCTCAACGGGAACAAACGATCCAGTGCTTGTGTGACCCTCAATGGTTCAGGGATACAGCTAGCCGTGGGTTCACAACTCTTTGTGATTCAGAACATAATCCTTTATTCGGGCTTACCCTAGTTAGCCCCATTCTTTTCATCAACACCTTGATCAAGAATGTCAGAACTCATTTCTGATTGCACCCATCGGATCATGGTAAGAGCGTCTAGTAGCATCGCCCCATGATCCCCTAGGTATCACTGATAGTGCCTGCAAGAACCAGTCGATTATGATTAACGTACAGTACGGTCCCTTCATCTCATATATCCCGATCGAATCTGCAACCATTGGTTCATCGAGGGTTGCATATTAATTCGATAACTATGTGATAACTATAATAGTGGCATCGCGTGTACTATTGGAGAACTCTTTCTCCAACGTACATCTCATACTCTGGCCAGAGATTCCATGCACTATTATTACATTAGATCACATAGGATATCCACACCCGTAGGTGAGCGGTGAATCCCCGACTACAATGCACTGGCTCCTATATGTGTCGCAACTGTACCCAACCTCGCCACCTGATGACTCTCCTGGAGCCGGTAAACGAGTCAAAGCACAGCCCTAGCATATAGAGCCTCAGTGTTGTCCCGGGTCATAAGGACTAATGGTGTACAATCATAACCACGGACTTATCCTCTCGATGAATGATAACCACTTGGAAAGTCCGAGGGAGGGTTGTTCGGTATAATCATCATATGACTACCCATCTGCATGTTTGGACATCTCCATGCCCTTACCAAGAAACGCAGTACACAACATCACAGATGCTAGTCTCGAGCTCAAGCGACCTTTATCCATGTTTTAGGCGGCTGAATCGACTAGGAACGAATTTAGAATATGCAGTGTTTACAAATGAGTTTCAACATCGAATTACGATTCATTTGTATTAAAGCATAATCAAGGACTTTATCTATGCTGATTGCATGGGTATACAGATAAAGTATAACGAAACCATTAAAAGTTAAATTATATTAAAATAAAGATTGTTTACTTCACTTGAGTCAATAAATTCCCTAGCCAACCGTTGGCTTGCAGGGCATCTACTCTAACAATTCATACCAATAAATAATTTGGTTTATGAATTAATTTGTAGTTTGTGTATTTTTAAAATAAATCTCAATAATAACTTTACAATAAGACGTGAATGTCAATTTTTTAAATCATCACACAAATTTCCATTCATCACACAAATTTCCATTTGGGTCTTCAAATGTGTAATTTAAAAAAAATTACTTCCACTTTAAGTCTTTCTTTTCTAGTAATTTAAAAACTAAAATGATGCAGAGTAGTAATAAAAATAATTTTTATATACAAAATTATAATAATAAGAGTAAATACAAATAAAAAAATTTACATCCATGTTTCAATTAGAATTCAATCCCCACAAATTATATTTTGTGAAATGATACCTGACAACACTCCAATAATAATTTCATCTCCCCGCAAGACCGAATTTTCGTTATTGTCCTTTTATTATTTGCATACATTTATTAAATACAAATCTCTCCCACCCAAGCATATCCATAACCGATCCATCGTACTCCCTTCTAACTTCGAAAAAGGTGATTCAAAGTCAAGCTCAGTAGTATAAGTTGATTGTCATTATCGTTTTTAGTAATTTTGAAAGTCACAACTTAAAAATCGAAGATACTTAGACAATTTTTAATATGAAATTGTTCAAATCCGAAGTGTCTTGATGCAACCCGGGTGAAACTGACGAGTCGGGTCGGGAACTCTGCCAGGTTTGCTATCAATATTTTGAAGGAAATATGAGTTGGACGCTTGGCTTGAACTTCGTGACTCCTTGAAAGATTCGAGAGACCTGCGAACAAGAAAATAACCACGTGAATGGGCGTCGGATGGGTGTCCGACATGACCACTCCGATGCTTAAGTTGTTAGAGTAGGTGCACGTCGAGCCAAGTGTTGGCCGAGTGTTCACGATGAAACTCTATGTATAAACGATCTTTATTTTAATAATATTTGAATTTATTATATTGGCACATCTTTATCTGTATACCCATGCTAGTTGCATAGATAAAATCCTTGAATATACAAATAGTAGAAAGAATATGAGATGCTCATATGATGAGTATCATGAAACTCATATTTGTAATACTGTATATTCTAAACGGTTCCTAGTCGATTCAGCCGCCAATAAGAAGGATATAGGCCGCTCGAGTTAGAGACTAGTATCTGCGATGTGAGTACCATGTTTCATTGGTAGGGGACATTGTGATGTCCGAGCATGCAGATAGGTGCTCCTGGTAGAGTGCACTGAACAACCCTCTATAAAGGACTTTCCAAGTGGTTCTCACTTATCGAGTGGAAAAGTCTTAGTTTATGGTTGTACACCATTAGTCCTTATGACCCGGGACAACATTGAGACTCTATGTGCTAGCGTTTCACTTTGACTTGTTTACCGACTCTTGTGGGGTCATCAGGTGGCAAGGTTGGGTGTTACGGCGAAACATATAGGAGTCGATGCATTGTAGTCGGGGATTCACCGCTTACCTACGGGTATGGATATCCTATGTGTTTTCATGTGCGTGTAGTTTGAAATCTCTGATCAGAGTATGGTTGTAATTATGAAAGGGGTTTCATAGATTACACCATCGATGCAACTACGACATGACACATAATATCGATTCATTGACAACTCTCGATAAACCAATGGTTGTCGAATCGGTCGGGATATATGAGTTGAAGGGACCGTACTGTACGCTAACCATAATAGAATGGTTCTTGCAGGCACTATCATTTGATACCTAGGGAATCATGTAAGCGATGCTGCTAGGCGTTTAACATGATTGGTTGGGTAATATCAGACTTGAGTTCTGACGTTCTTATTATCAAGGGGTTGATAAATAAGAATGGAGCAATTGGGGTATGCTCATATAAGGACATGTTTAGTCCTAATCACATGGAGATGTGAACCCACGGCTAGTCGTATCAATGAACCATTGAGGGCCACACAAGTACTAGCTTTGTAAATCCCGATGAGAAGTAAAATAGTTCAATGTGTTGAACGGCTTATAAATGTGTTTATAAGCGTAAAGGAAAATAGAAGTAGACTTCTATGAGAGAAATATAAATTTTAATTTATGGAAGTGTTCCTAAATTAAAATTTGGCCAAGTGAATAATGTATTTGAAAATTGTGATTTTCATAAACATTATTATGGACAAAATTAAATTAATTCAAGTGTTGAATTAATTAAACACTAGTGGGCCTAGTAGAGTCCAAATAATTAAATTAATTCAAGTGTTGGATTAATTAAATAACATTGGGCCTTGTAGAGCCCAATTGGAAATAATTATTTAACTAGTGGGCTTGAGTAAAATCAAGTAAAGTCTAATTGGGCTCAAATATGTTTGAGACAATTAAAAAGTCCATGGGCCTTGTAAAAGTTAAAAGCCCACTAGGGTTTGCATGCTTGGGAGGTGAAGGGGTGTGTATTACTTTTGAATAAAATATTGCATGGCATGCAACTTTTGGATCTAGCTTTTTGCAACCCCAATACTCAACATTCACTCTCATTCTAACCTACCCTTGGCCGAAACCCTCTCTCAATTTTCTCTTAAAATTTTTCTCTCCTTTTGTTCTTCAAGGTGTTGGAGAATAAAAGATCTTCTCTTTGATAAATCCTCAAATATTTCTAGTGCAATATTTGAGGGGGTTTACCTTGTTAGTGGTGGGCCTTATTTTGAAGCAAAGGAGGAGGAGCTTGTAGATTTTTCTATCCTTTGAAGAGCTTTGTTGTTTACAACAAAGTTGGAGCCAAACATCAACCTCAAGAGGTTGATAGGTAAAATTCTAAAACACTCTATGAATGTGTTTTTATTGTATTTGTTGCACAAAAACAAGGTGGCCGAAATTTTAGCATTAAAATTAAAATTTTTTGACTTCCGTTGCGCTTCCGGCCACCGTAACCGGTCCGCTTTCAAGTGGTATCCGAGCTAAGGTTACGGTTTTTGTGTAATATTTACGTAATATTATGTTGAGATCGATTTCTAACCGTTTGAGAAATATTTTGCAAAGAATACATGAAGGCCGAAAATTTTGAAACAAAAAAAAAAAAAAATTCGGGCAGCTTGTTGCTGCCCGTGAATCTCGGGCTGCCCGAGAATTTCGGGCAGCAAATGGGGCAGCCTTCGGGCTGCCCGAAATCTAGATTTTTAAATAAAAAAAATTTTGTTGCTGGAATCCCGCGACGGAGCTCCGGCGACGACGATGACGACTAGGGTTTCCAAAAATGTTTTGGACAATCTTAGTGTGACACCTTGACCCGTTACGATTAAAATACATCGGAATTTAAAATTTTCTCTTGAAGGATGGAAGGATTACAATTTCATAACATAAAATCATTTACAAAACAGTTGCAACCAAAATAAATACATGATCATTCAAATGACATAACAAAAATACAAAATATCATTCCTATGATCATGTCCAAAAATGCCATCCTTCCAACTTTGTATGCATATGACTTCGCGCCACTGTCATTGTCCTGGTCTCTGATTCGATCCCTGGCCTCTCTGAACACTAGCTTGATGCCTCTCCTGCCTCTCTTTGGTGATGTCCTTCTCGTCTTGTTCGGCCAACAATGCCTTCGACACGATCTCTTTGAAAGTCACAGCTTTGGACATGTTGATATCCCTCCTGATCTCTGCACGAAGGCCTCGAATGAAATGAGCGCCTTTGTCCTTGTCGTTAGAAGCAATGTACGGAGCAAAAAGACAACCCTTCTCGAACTTGAGAATGTACTCATCCACGTTCATGCCTCCCTGACGAAGCTCCAGAAACTCTGTCACCTTCCTAGCTCGGAGTGCGTCGGGAAAGTACTTGTCATAGAACAAATCAGTGAACTCTGACCACTTCATAGCTGAAACATCGACACCAACCTTAGTCGCATTCTACCAGATACGTGCAGCCTTTACCAACATGAATACTGCACAGCTGATCCTGTCTTTATCTTCATACTGGAGATGATAGAAGATTGCTTCAAGCGCTTTGACCCACTCGACAGCCACTAACGGTTCAGTGCTACCTGCGAATTCCGGTGGATCCATTCTCTTGAAAGCAGAAAAGACGGCATCAGTGCCAACTGCCTGAGCTACTTGGCCTCTCACTTGGCCTCTACCCTGTCCTGTTCCTTGCAATCGAAGCAGCTGCTGAATCTGCTCGCTATGAACTTTGGCCTGCTCCTTAAGCAACTTGCCGAACTCGTCGACAACTCTCGAGGAAGAACTATCCTCACCCTCTATAGCTTTCCTCTTAGGAGGCATCTAATCCTACAATGTGCTCACAAAAGACAAATCAATAGATAACAATGAATAGATGCAAAGAAAACATACCCGGACAGTCGAAAGTAGACGAAGTCATATGCATTGGTCCGAAGAACGGTGCTCTGATACCACTGAATGTGACACCTTGACCCGTTACAATTAAAATACAGCGGAATTTAAAATTTTCTCTTGAAGGATGGAAGGATTACAATTTCATAACATAAAATCATTTACAAAACAGTTGCAACCAAAATAAATACATGATCATTCAAATGACATAACAAAAATACAAAATATCATTCCTATGATCATGTCCAAAAATGACATCCTTCCAACTTTGTATGCATATGACTTCGGGCCACTGTCACTGTCCTGGTCCGTCGCTCTTAGCTGCATCACATGAAAATAACTGAAATGAGTATAAAACTCAGCAAGTGGAACTCTTACATAGCAATGAACATAGCATACTCTGTAAAACATGGCTTTAAAACATTAAATACCATCAACTCTGAAATAAATATCATAGCAATAAGATGGTATTTCTCTTTACTCTGGTATGGATTGATATCAATAGTAACTCTGTCTGTGGTGCTCGTATCCCATCGATATAAATCGACACCTCTGAGGGATATAAGCCTATGGTCGTTGATCAACTAATTGCATGCAATCTATGACTATGTATCTATCAATCCATAAAACATTTAAACTCTTTCTTTGACATTTATCAAACACTTTGGAAACTATACTCTTTGTATTCCCTTTCAATACAATTGAGACATCAAGTGCCTCCAATATATATAACAATTGAATCAATACATACTATGGATCAAATGGAAGAGAATATCACAATAAAACCTTTGAAACACAATACATATATATACATGTGAGCACAAGGGATGAAATTCCACTTACAAACCACAATAACACCTTGAATCTAACTCTTGGTACACCACCTACACAATAATCCATAAATAACACCAACATCAACTCAATATCCAAGAATCCAAGTCAAATAATCCATTAAACCAACATAAAAAACAAACCCAAATCATCTCTCACCTCAAACCAAGAAATAATACAACCAAAAACTTACCTTAGCTTCCTAGCACCATGGAGAACTTCAATCTCAACTCAAAAATCCAACTAGATCCAAGAATCAAAGGTAGGAAGTGAAAGAAAATGAAGAAAACCCTTGTTTCTAGAGAGAAAATCGAAATGGAGAGGAAAGGGATGGGAAAAAGTGAAGTCAACTCAACCAAAAAGGTGCTTAAAATCTCGACCGTACCTCTACTGTTCATCACCGCGGGTGCGCTGCCAACAAGCACCGCGGGTGTGAAAGCGGACCGGTTACGGTGGTCGGAAGCGCAACAGAAGTCAAAAATTTTAATTTTAAGCTAGGATTTTCGGCCACCCCTTGTATTTGTGTAATATTTACAAACAACACCAAAACATACATAGGGTGTTAGAAAGTTTGTTACCTATCAACCCTTTGAGGTTGATGAATGGCATTAACCAAAGTGTAAACACTTTAGCTCTTGTATAGATGAAGATCTACAAGCTTCCACCTCCAATCCTCCAAGAATTAGGCCCACCACAAGCTATGTAAACCCCTTCTTGTTTTGCACTAGAAAAACAAGAAGATTTTTCAAGGAGAAGACTTTTATTCTCCAACAAAATGAAGAACAAAAGAAGAGAAAAATTGAGAGAAATTTTTGCTCAAGTTTCGGCCAAGGTGTGTAAAAATGAGGGAGGGAAGATTAGTCTTGGTATTGTGAAAAGTTGTCTCTCAAAAGTTGCATGCCTTTTGAATTTTTTAATAAAAAGTAATCAAGACTCTTCACCTCCCAAGCATGGAAACCCTAGCATGTCTCACATATATTATATGGTTTTTAACACATTAAAAACCATGGACTAAATTTTAATTATCTCAAACACATTTGAGATTAATTAAATACTACTTGAATTTATTCAAGTCCCACTAGTTAAATAATTATTTTAATTGAGCTCTACAAGGCTCAATATTATTTAATTAATTCAACACTTGAATTAATTTAATTATTTAGACTCTACTAGGTCCACTAATGTTTAATTAATTCAACACTTGAATTAATTTAATTTAGTCCTCAATAATGTTTATGAAAATCACAATTTTCAACTACATTATTTACTTGGCCAAATTTTAATCTTAGGAACACTTCCATAAATTAAAATTTATATTTCTCTCATAGAAGTCATACTTCTATTTTTCTTTACGCTTATAAACATATTTATAAGCCGTTCAACACATTGAACTATTTTACTTCTCATCGGGATTTACAAAGCCAGTACTTGTGTGGCCCTCAATGGTTCATTGATACAACTAGCCGTGGGTTCACATCTCCATGTGATTCGAACTAAACATGTCCTTATTCGAGCATACCCCAATTGCTCCATTCTTACTTATCAACTCCTTGATAGTAAGAACGTCAGAACTCAAGTCTGATAGTACCCAACCAATCACGTTAAACGCCTAGCAGCATCGCTTACGTGATTCCCTAGGTATCACATGATAGTGCCTGCAAGAACCATTCAATTATGGTTAGCGTACAGTACGGTCCCTTCAACTCATATATCCCGATCGATTCGACAACTATTGGTTTATCGAGAGTTGTCAATGAATCGATACTATGTGTCATGTTGTGGTTGCATCGATGGTGTAATCTATGAAACCCCTTTCATAATTACTACCATACTCTGATCAGAGATTTCAACCCACACATACATGATAAAAACATAGGATATCCATACCCGTAGGTAAGCGGTGAATCCCCGGCTACAATGCATCGACTCCTATATGTTTCGCCATAACACCCAACCTTGCCACCTGATGACCCCATAAGAGTCGGTAAACAAGTCAAAGTGAAACGCTAGCACATAGAGTCTCAATGTTGTCCCGGGTCATAAGGACTAATGGTGTACAACCATAAACTAGGACTTTTCCACTCGATAAGTGAGAACCACTTGGAAAGTCTTTTATAGAGGGTTGTTCAGTGCACTCTACCAGGAGCACCTATCTGCATGCTCGGACATCACAATGTCCCATACCAATGAAACATGGTACTCACATCGCAGATACTAGTCTCTAACTCGAGCGGCCTATATCCTTCTTAGTGGCGGCTGAATCGACTAGGAACCGTTTAGAATATACAGTATTACAAATATGAGTTTCATGATACTCATCATATGAGCATCTCATATTCTTTCTACTATATGTATATTCAAGGACTTTATCTATGCCACTCGCATGGGTATAAAGATAAAGATGCGCCAAATTAATAAATTCAAATATTATTATAAATAAAGATCGTTTATACAAAGAGTTTCATCGTGAACAGTCGGCCAACACTTGGTTCGACGTGCACCTACTCTAACAATCTCCCACTTGCACAAGAGCCAACTACCCATATACTTCAGACCCATTGATTCGCGATGCTTCTCGAATGATGGTCCTGGTAAAGGCTTAGTTAGTGGATCAGCAACATTATCTGCGGAGCCGACTTTGTCAATCGTGACATCTCCTCTTTCCACTATCTCTCTGAGGATGTGGTACTTTCTCAATACGTGTTTGGACTTCTGATGAGACCTTGGCTCCTTCGCCTGAGCTATGGCTCCCGTGTTGTCACACATCACCGGGATAGGAGCAACTCCATTTGGAATGACGCCCAACTCTTGGACGAAATTCCTAATCCAAACAGCCTCCTTTGCTGCAACCGATGCAGCAATGTATTCTGCCTCAGTGGTGGAATCTGCAGTACTGTCTTGCTTGGAACTCTTCCAAGAGACAGCACCACCATTGAGCATGAATATGAATCCGGAGGTTGACTTCGAGTCATCAACATCGCTTTGGAAGCTAGAGTCGGTATAGCCTTCCAATTTCAGTTCTCCACCCCCATAGACCAAGAACAACTTATTGGTCCTTCTCAAATACTTGAGGATGTCTTTCACAGCTTTCCAGTGTGGAAGACCAGGGTTGGATTGATATCTACTCACTACACTTAGTGCAAATGCCACGTCAGGACGTGTAGATATCATCCCATACATGATACTACCAATAGCCGAAGCATACGGAATTCGTGTCATCGCCGCTATCTCTGCATCAGTCTTGGGAGACATAGACTTGGATAGGGACACGCCATGACACATTGGTAGATGTCCTCTCTTGGACTCATCCATCGAGAACCGCTTCACGATGGTATCAATGTATGTGGACTGGGTGAGACCAAGCAATCTTTTTGATCTATCTCTATAGATCTGTATTCCCAATACAAAAGATGCTTCACCCAAGTCCTGCATTGAGAACTTACTTGCTAACCATATCTTTGTTGATTGCAACATTCCTACATCATTCTCAATGAGTAGAATGTCATCAACATAAAGAACAAGGAATGTCACAGCACTCCCACTGACCTTCTTATACACACAGGGTTCCTCAGGATTCTTAGTAAAACCAAACTCTTTGATTGTACTATCGAATATGAGGTTCCAGCTCCTCGATGCCTGCTTAAGACCATAAATAGATCTTTGAAGTTTGCATACCATATTCTCACTTCCGATAGATCTAAACCCCTCAGGTTGAGAAATGTAAATCTCTTCCTTAATATCCCCATTAAGGAAGGATGTCTTCACATCCATCTGCCATATCTCATAGTCATACCATGCAGCTATGGCTAGCAATATCCTAATGGACTTGAACATCGCAACTGGAGAAAAGGTTTCCTCATAGTCAACACCTTGCCTTTGAGTATACCCTTTTGCTACCAATCGCGCCTTGAAGGTCAATACCTTCCCATCCGCCCCAAGTTTCCTCTTGTAAATCCACTTACACCCTATGGGAACAGTTCCCTCAGGTGGATCCACAAGATTCCACACTTGGTTTGAATGCATGGAATTCATCTCAGATTCCATTGCTTCAAGCCATTTGGATGAATCGGCATCCGATAACGCTTCCTTGAAGGTCCTTGGATCACATCCAAGATTAGGCTCATCATGGCCCTCTTCAAGAAGCAGACCATACCTTACAGGTGGTCTCGAGACCCTCTCGGATCTTCTAGGAGTTTGTATCTCCTCACTTAGCTCATTGGGTGTGGTTTTACAACTGTGGGTGTCTCTCGAACCTCTTCGAGTTCTATCATCTCGCCTTTTCTATCTAATAAAAATTCCTTTTCCAAAAAGTTTGCGTTCCTAGAAACAAACACCTTTGTTTCTTGGGGATGATAGAAGTAATATCCAACTGAATTCCTTGGATATCCCACAAAGTAGCATAAAATGGATCGACTATCCAATTTATCTCTCACTGTCTGCTTCACATAAGCAGGACACCCCCATATTCTAAGATAAGAATACTTGGGAGGCTTACCCATCCATATCTCATATGGAGTCTTGTCAACTGCCTTTGTATGGACATTGTTCAAAAACAGTGCCGCTGTTTCAAGCGCATATCCCCAAAAGGATGGCAGCAACTCCGTGAACCCCATCATAGACCGAACCATGTCCATCAAAGTCCGGTTACGACGCTCCGAAACACCATTCAACTGCGGTGTAGCGGGCGGAGTCCACTGCGAGAGAATCTCATTCTCTCTAAGATACTCTTGGAACTCGGCACTCAAGTACTCACCACCTCGATCCGATCGAAGTGTCTTGATGCTTCGTCCCAATTGTTTCTCTACTTCACTTCTGAATTCTTTGAACCTTTCAAAGGCTTCAGACTTGTATTTCACCAAATACACATACCCATACCTCGAAAAGTCATCGATAAAGGTGATGAAGTAGGAATGTCCATGCTTAGTGGTGATGCTAAGCGGACCGCACACATCGGTATGGATCAAATCCAATAACCCTTTGGCTCGCTCCGCATGGCCCTTAAAGGGAATTTTGGTCATCTTTCCTTATAGACAGGATTCACAAGTCGTGAGAGCATTAATATCGGACATATCAAACATGCCAACTCCCACTAGCTTGTTCATCCTTCTTAGGGAAATATGACCTAATCGAGCATGCCATAATTGTGCCGAATTAAGAGTATCTTGTTTGCGCTTATTTGTTGTTGTTATCGTTTGGACATTGTTAAGTGGAATATCTTTTAATTTTAAGGTGTAGAGATTGTTTTCAAGTTCACCGGTACCAACTAAACATTCATTCTTGTAAATATTGCAAACACCTTTGCCAAATAAACAAGAAAATCCATCAATATCAAGCATAGGAATGGAAATAATGTTTTTAATCAAGTCTGGTACAAATAAAACATCTCTTAATACAAACTTAAAATCATTGTTCAAGATTAAAGTAACATCTCCAACAGCTTTCGCAGCAACCCTTGCTCCATTGCCCATCCTCAAGAAGGTATCACCCTCTCGGAGCCTTCTACTTCTTCCCATCACCTGCAAATCATTACAGAGATGTGAGCCACAGCCGGTATCCAATACCCAAGAAGTAGAGTTAATCGAGATATTTACTTCAATAAAGAACATACCTTTGCCAGAATCCTTCTGCGCAAGATATTCCCTGCAGTTACGCCTCCAATGTCCAGGCTTCTTGCAGTGATGACAGATGTCAACTGTCTTCTCAGCCTTGGCTGGTGCGGCTGCCACTATGGGACTCGGAGTCTGCCTCTTCAAGGGCTCACTCTTCTTGGGGCGCTTGAAAGAACGCTTCTTTCCTTTCCCAGGTGGACCGGTCTTCGTGCCAGATGAAGAGCCCACATAAAGAACCGACTTCTCCTTTTTGATGGTGGACTCAAAGGTCACAAGCATGTTCACCAACTCTTCAAGGCTGGGCTCGAGCTTGTTCATATTGAAGTTCACGACAAAAGGATCGAAAGAGCTAGGCAGCGACAGCAGCAGCACATCCGTGGTCAACTCTGATGGCAAGATCAAATCCATGCCAACAAGCTTGTCCACGAGCCCAATCAACTTTAGGCCATGCTCATGGACCGAAGTCCCATCTCGCATGCGTAAAGTGATGAGCTCCTTTACTGTTACATGCCTCAAAGGCCGAGTCTGCTCACCGAAGAGCTCCTTGAGGTGCATATGAATGTCAGCAGCATTCTTTGCATCCTCGAATCGCCTTTGCAGCTCATCGTTCATCGAAGCCTGCATATAACACCTTGCCTTCAAGTCATGGTCGCACCAATCCTTGTAGGTCTGCAATTCCTCAGGAGTGCAGCTAGTCGGAGCCTCAGTAGGGGGCGACTCAGTCAGTGTGTATGCGATTTTCTCCGAGTTTAAGACAATCTTTAGATTTCTTAGCCAAGTGATATAGTTAGGTCCGGTTAGAACGTGTTTTTCGAGAATAACGGAAAACGGGTTGCGAATTGATGACATTGTCAAATATTTGTACTGAAAAGTAAAACAGATAAATGTTAATGACTATTTTAAAATATTTAATAAGATATAAAGTTTGAACTTTTACTTTATAAATTATCGCTCCCACTGTTTTGACATTTTCACTACCCTCTAGTGAAAACGGGAAACACTTTCTTCAGTAGGTACGTAAGGTCCAGTTAGCGTATTGTGATCCCGAATAACATCGGCCAATCACAATTCCTAAAAGGTAGTTTCCAATTGCATCGCTATGCAACCCTCTACGTATACTTTTGTCTCACGTTTGATTAGGACCCAATAATATGACGTCGTTCATCTTCACGTGTCAAGCCTAACCCATCGATATTGAACCTTAATGGACGGTCGCCATGGGTTCCCTCAATAATATGAGCCGAAATCATGGGAGTTCCACGTAATTCACATCACTATGTCAATGGATGTCACAGCTTTCCAGCACCCAGGGTTCCCTCAATAATATGAGCCGAGCCCCGAGTACGGGTAGCGTTCATCATGCATCCATTGTCGATGGAAGACAAGGAAATTATAAACAAATTTATAATTCCCCTTTTCGGACTTGATATTAATTTTGAATCTTATTCAAAATGAGGGTTTTTAATTTTGAAAGGTCTCATCATTAATTTTATTTTAAAAGCTCGCCATGTTTGATCGTATGTTTGCCGGATTCATGCAACTTTGTTAATATAATAATAATAACGCACATACTCATTATTTATAACATATCATGCATATATTATAAACAGAAAACAAGACAAGGATGATCAATTGCCCCAATACTAATGGCCCGTGTGAGCTAAACACGGGCCTAGGTCCAATCCTAGGGTAAATGCAAGGGATGCAAATGCAACTACATTATTACATTAGCATCCAATATTACATGTCTTCGATCTTCATAACCACCAAGGCCACCATCTTCCAATCTTGATCTTCCACTATTCTAATATTTACAATTAAATATCCATGGCACATAGGGATACATCTCATGGGGTGGGAACGGGCTATAAACCAAGCCCACTTTAAATTGATAATTATTACAATCATTCAACACAAATATCCTAGCATACACCTAGCAAATTGGGCTTGGACTTTTGATCATCCTTCATGCATAATATCACATATCATACACCATCAATTAATTATCACAATAATTAATTGATCCAATATTATGTATCTTGAATCCAATCACTAACCGCCACAATTATAAATTAAATTAACAAAGTATACAAACTCCTTTGTCTACTTTCAAATTAATTTATTTATAATCGAATTTCTTGTAAATCACAATTTACTATAAATAATTAAAGTCCCACTTCAATTATTTATTTTATGAGAAAATATGTGCAACAATTGTAAATTTAAACTTAAGGGCCCAAAAACCATTTTACACCAAAAATATTTTGGCCAATTTAAATTTCACAAATTATGTTGGCCATCCAACGGCCCAACATCTCAAGGCCCATGACACTAAGATTGTCCAAAACACTATTGGAAACCCTAGTCGTCATCGCCGTCGCCGGATTCCGGCAACAAAAAATTTTTTATTTATTTAAAAATCTGCAATTTTCGGGCAGCCCCTCGGGCTGCCCTTTGCTGCCCGAAAAACAAGGGCAGCTCGGGCAGCCCTCGGGCAGCAACATGCTGCCCGAAAAAATGTTTTTTTTTTGTTTTTGATTCAAAATTTCGGCCCTAGTGATTCCTTGCACCAAAAATTTCTCAAGCGGTTAGAAATCGATCTCAACATAATATTATGCAAATATTACACAAAAACCGTAACCTTAGCTCGGATACCACTTGAAAGCGGACCGGTTACGGTGGCCGGAAGCGCAACGGAAGTCAAAAATTTTAATTTTAAGCTAGGATTTTCGGCCACCCCTTGTATTTGTGTAATATTTACAAACAACACCAAAACATACATAGGGTGTTAGAAAGTTTGTTACCTATCAACCCCTTGAGGTTGATGAATGGCACCAACTAAAGTGTAAACACTTTAGCTCTTGTATAGATGAAGATCTACAAGCTTCCACCTCCAATCCTCCAAGAATTAGGCCCACCACAAGCTATATAAACCCCTTCTTGTTTTGCACTAGAAAAACAAGAAGATTTTTCAAGGAGAAGACTTTTATTCTCCAAAAAAATGAAGAACAAAAGAAGAGAAATTTTGGCTCAAGTTTCGGCCAAGGTGTGTAAAAATGAGGGAGGGAAGATTAGTCTTGGTAATGGGAAAAGTTGTCTCTCAAAAGTTGCATGCCTTTTGAATTTTTTAATAAAAAGTAATCAAGACTCTTCACCTCCCAAGCATGCAAACCCTAGCATGTCTCACATATATTATATGGTTTTTAACACATTAAAAACAATGGACTAAATTTTAATTATCTCAAACACATTTGAGATTAATTAAATACTACTTGAATTTATTCAAGTCCCACTAGTTAAATAATTATTTTAATTGAGCTCTACAAGGCTCAATATTATTTAATTAATTCAACACTTGAATTAATTTAATTATTTAGACTCTACTAGGTCCACTAGTGTTTAATTAATTCAACACTTGAATTAATTTAATTTAGTCCTCAATAATGTTTATGAAAATCACAATTTTCAACTATATTATTTACTTGGCCAAATTTTAATCTTAGGAACACTTCCATAAATTAAAATTTATATTTCTCTCATAGAAGTCATACTTCTATTTTTCTTTACGCTTATAAACATATTTATAAGCCGTTCAACACATTGAACTATTTTACTTCTCATCGGGATTTACAAAGCCAGTACTTGTGTGGCCCTCAATGGTTCATTGATACAACTAGCCGTGGGTTCACATCTCCATGTGATTCGAACTAAACATGTCCTTATTCGAGCATACCCCAATTGCTCCATTCTTACTTATCAACTCCTTGATAGTAAGAACGTCAGAACTCAAGTCTGATAGTACCCAACCAATCACGTTAAACGCCTAGCAGCATCGCTTACGTGATTCCCTAGGTATCACATGATAGTGCCTGCAAGAACCATTCAATTATGGTTAGCGTACAGTACGGTCCCTTCAACTCATATATCCCGATCGATTCGACAACTATTGGTTTATCGAGAGTTGTCAATGAATCGATACTAAGTGTCATGTTGTGGTTGCATCGATGGTGTAATCTATGAAACCCCTTTCATAATTACCACCATACTCTGATCAGAGATTTCAACCCACACATACATGATAAACACATAGGATATCCATACCCGTAGGTAAGCGGTGAATCCCCGGCTACAATGCACCGACTCCTATATGTTTCGCCGTAACACCCAACCTTGCCACCTGATGACCCCATAAGAGTCGGTAAACAAGTCAAAGTGAAACGCTAGCACATAGAGTCTCAATGTTGTCCCGGGTCATAAGGACTAATGGTGTACAACCATAAACTAGGACTTTTCCACTCGATAAGTGAGAACCACTTGGAAAGTCCTTTATAGAGGGTTGTTCAGTGCACTCTACCAGGAGCACCTATCTGCATGCTCGGACATCACAATGTCCCCTACCAATGAAACATGGTACTCACATCGCAGATACTAGTCTCTAACTCGAGCGGCCTATATCCTTCTTAGTGGCGGCTGAATCGACTAGGAACCGTTTAGAATATACAGTATTACAAATATGAGTTTCATGATACTCATCATATGAGCATCTCATATTCTTTCTACTATATGTATATTCAAGGACTTTATCTATGCAACTCGCATGGGTATAAAGATAAAGATGCGCCAAATTAATAAATTCAAATATTATTATAAATAAAGATCGTTTATACAAAGAGTTTCATCGTGAACAGTCGGCCAACACTTGGTTCGACGTGCACCTACTCTAACAAGGTGCACTAAGCTCTCGGCAATCCAAACAGTACCCTGAAAAATACGACCGCGGGTGCGGTCCTGCAAACACCGCGGGTGCGGTACTAACATCACCGCGGGTGCGGTGTACTCACGGCCAAAACACCAAAATCCAACAATTACGACCGCGGGTGTGGTCCTTAAACTGAGCGCGGGTGCGGTGCTGCCACGGCAGAAACAAAATCTCAAGCAACTAAAATCCAACCAAAACTCTGAAACAATGCAACAACCAACAACTAACAATACCAACCATGCCACAAAACAATAATACCAACTATACTATAACCCATAACACAACTCTAAACATCTAAATCACATAACCAATAAACAAACAAAACTTAAACCGTACCGTACACCGGGCTCGGCTATTACAATCTCCCCTTCTTAGAGGAATTTCGTCCTCGAAATTGACGTCACAGCACGAACAACTCAGGATACTTCTCTCTCATCTCATCCTCTGGTTCCCACGTGGCCTCTCCGATCAAATGATTCCTCCAAAGAACTTTAACGATGCCGATCTCTTTGTTCCTCAAAACTTTAACTTTGCGGTCCAGAATCTGAACCGGAATCTCTTGGTACGTCAAATTCGGCATCAAGTCCAATGGCTCGTGGTGAAGAGCATGGGAAGGATTCGCAATATACTTCCTGAGCATTGACACATGAAAAACATTGTGGACTCTGTCAAGATCTGGCGGTAGGGCTAACCTGTAGGCTCGATCACCAACTCTATCTAAGATCTCGAATGGACCAATAAACCTCGGACTTAACTTGCCCTTCTTGCCAAACCGCATCACACCCTTGAGAGGTGCTATCTTCAAGAACACGTGATCGCCAACCTCAAACTGCAAAGGTCTACGACGAACATCTGCATAACTCTTCTGTCTCGACTGCGTAGTCTTCATCCTCTCACGGATAACAGCAACAACATCGGCTGTCTGTTGGACCAACTCTGGTCTCAACATCTTCCTCTCACCAACCTCATCCCAATACAAAGGAGATCTACACTTCCTGCCATAAAGTGCCTCATACGGTGCCATCCCAATCGTCGCTTGGTAGCTATTGTTGTACGTGAACTCCACAAGAGGCAATTTGGAATCCCAGCTACCAGAATAATCAATAGTACAAGCTCTGAGCATATCCTCAAGAATCTGAATAACTCTTTCTGACTGACCGTCGCTCTGAGGGTGATAAGCTGTACTGAATGCTAACCACGAACCCAAAGCTCTATGCAAACTCTTCCAAAACTCTGAAGTAAACCTAGGGTCACGATCAGACACAATCGACACAGGGACACCGTGAAGTCTAACAATCTCTGCTATATAATCCTCGGCATACTGGTTCATAGAGTACGTCGTCTTGACTGGAAGAAAGTGCGCTGACTTGGTCAATCGATCGACAATAACCCAAATGGAATTGAAACCTTTCTGCGTCCTGGGAAGACCAGTCACGAAATCCATCGTAATATGCTCCCACTTCCACTGAGGAATCGGCAAAGATAGCAATGTCCCAGCAGGTCTCTGGTGCTCAATCTTCACCTGCTGACAAGTTAGGTACTGAGAAATGAACATAGCAATATCTTTCTTCATACCTGGCCACCAGTAGAGTCGACGAAGATCCTGATACATCTTGGTGCCGCCTGGATGTATCGAATATGGCGCGGTATGAGCCTCTGTCAAGACGTCTCGCCGAATATCATCGCCAATAGGAACACAAATACGGCCTCTGAAAGTCACCAAACCGTCTCCATTCAACGCAAACTCTGAGTTACCCCTCTCCTCAGCTTTAGCTCTCAACTCTAACAACTGCAAATCAGTAGCCCGCTCTCTACGGATCCTGTCCGTCAATGTAGCCCGAATGACTAAAGCTGAAAAGCGAGCAATGGTCCCCGGAACTACCAAAGCAATCTCCTCTCTCTGCAAGTCCAACAACAATGGTCTCTGAATCAAAGAATTCAAAGAAGAACTCGACTTACGACTCAAAGCTCAGCCACAACATTCGCTTTCCCCGGATGGTAACTAATCGTCACATCATAATCTTTGACAAGCTCTAACCACCTCCTCTGCCGCATGTTGAGCTCCTTCTGGGAAAACAGATACTTCAAACTCTTGTGGTCTGTGAAGATCTCACACTTTTCTCCATACAAATAATGTCTCCAAATCTTCAAGGCGAAAACCACAGCTGCCAGCTCCAAATCGTGCGTCGGATAATTCTTCTCATAATCTTTCAACTGGCGAGAAGCATAGGCGATAACATTACCTCGCTGCATCATCACTGCACCAAGGCCTTTCTTCGACGCATCGGTAAAGACAACAAAATCCTCAAAACCACAGGGCAATGAAAGAACAGGAGCTGTCGTCAACTTATCCTTCAACTCTTGAAATGCACTCTGGCAATCAATGGACCACTCGAACTTCACAGTCTTCCTCCTCAGATTGGTCAATGGCAAGGCAATCTTGGAGAAATCTGAAATAAAGCGACGATAGTAACCCGCCAAACCAAGAAAACTGCGTACCTCTGAAACAGTAGTAGGAATAGGCCACTTCTGAACTGCCTCTATCTTCACTGGATCAACAGCTATACCATCTTTGTTGGAAACAAGATTCTGGAGTTTGACAAAACGTAAATCAATCACTTAACAAAATATGAATCAACTGATGTGCACAAGCATATTCGGCAACTGAAGACATTTGACACAATGATACGAAGTAAAATGATCAGTTGAAAGTGATCAGTTAAAAACAGAATGTCTTAAAAGCTTCTCAACTGAAGACATCTCGGGAAAGACCAAAGGAGACAAACGAATTACAAGAGTGTCGCACCTCGATCACTACAGCATAGAACAATGTGTTTCGGCTATTGCATTTAAGACGCCGTATCACAATCAATGAAGAGAACATTGCCCAAGGAATGATGAAGAAGCAATCAACGGATACTAGAATTCAAATACATATCAAAGTTACCGTTGAAAAAGAAGTATAAATATAACTGAAGAACAGCAGATGAACAAGTGACAATCATTCAAATCTTAAGCTTGCTGTTAATCTGTCAAAATCTCAGCTCACTCTCATTTGAATTACTCGTAGCAATCAAGGCTACAATCTGAGCTTATTAGCACTCTCTAAAAAGTTGTTAGACTCAATTGTGCAAATATCAGTTACGTACTGAAAACATTGTGTATAACTAAGAGTTTCAGTTTTGGCAGTTGTAAGTCCAAACTGAAGTGGGTCTGTACAAGTATTGTATTTGATCAAAGTCTTTTAGTGAATATCCTATCCTTGTGATAGAAGGGGTGACGTAGGAGTAATTAAATTCTCCGAACATCCAGAAACAACTCTTGCATATTTATTTCAGTTTTGTATTCTATCTTTCAGTCAGTTACTTTCCGCAACTACTCCAGTTTAACTGATTGTTGTTGACCAACAAGATTCCGAGTTTCAGTTTGTCACTAAACTGAACTCAAATATTCTTAAAGAACAATTTTAAGTGTGAGTGTTTATTCAACCCCCCCTTTTAAACACTCTTAGTGTGATAACCGATCCTATCAAGTGGTATCAGAGCGGTTGAATCTTGTTTTTTTGAATACTTCTGATCTATAAATCTGTTAGAATGACTTCTTTCAATAAAATTCCTATGTTCTCAAGAGAATATTTTGATGACTGGAAAATAAGAATGCAGGCTCACTTAGCTGCACAAGATGATGATATGTGGTTTGTCATAACAGACAGACCCATGAAGATTCTGAAAGCAAACACAGCAATAGCTATAACTGAAGGGGCACCACAGAGAATTCAGAAGCCCAGAGAAGAGTGGACGACTGAGGACAAGAGAAAAGCCAACCTAGACAACGTAGCCAAAGATACTCTATACAAAACATTGGATAAAGCAACCTTCAACAAAATAAAGATGTGAAAAACAACAAAAGAAATATGGGAGAATTTGATTCAGTTGTATGAAGGAAACGACCAAACAAAAGAAATAAACTATCTGTTGCTGTCCAGAAATTCGACAATATCAAAATGAAGGTTGGAGAGACAATGAATGAGTATGATGAAAGAGTGAGCAGTATTGTAAATGAATTAAATGCACTCGGAAAAATGCATACTAACAAAGAAGTTGCA
Source organism: Primulina eburnea (assembly GCF_022965805.1). Taxonomy (NCBI): domain Eukaryota; kingdom Viridiplantae; phylum Streptophyta; class Magnoliopsida; order Lamiales; family Gesneriaceae; genus Primulina; species Primulina eburnea. The sequence continues at coordinate 21,458,752 of NC_133117.1, forward strand.
TTGAAAATAATGAGAGGTCTTCCAAAGGAATGGGACGTCAAAACAATGGCTATGAGAGAATCAAAAGACCTGAATCAGATCGAAATTCAAGAACTGTTCGCTGACTTAAAAGCTTATGAATTTGAATTGCAGAACAGGGAAGGAGAATCATCTACTCCCACAACTACAACTGCCTTAGCAGCTGTCAGAACTGAATCAAACAGTTCAACTGAGAAATCTGTTGATCAATTAAGCAGTGATGCAATGTCATTATTCATCAAAAAGTTCGGGAGGTTCATGAGAAAGAACCAAGGAAACTTTTAGAAGCAATACCAGAAAAACAATCCAAAAGAAGAAACAAATGCTTGCTACAATTGTGGGAAAACAGGTCATTACATTGCAGACTGTCCTAAACCTAAAAAAGACAGTCAAGGATCAACTGACAGAAGAAATAAACCATATGATCATAAAAGAAGACCTAGAGAAGATAAGAAAACCTACAGAAAGAAACACGAAGTTCTACTAGCTAAAGAAAGCAAATCCAGATGGGCAGAAACTGATAGTGATGAATCAGAACCAGAAAGTTCAAATAGCTCAAGTGATGAAGAGGAGGTCAAATGCCTAATGGCAAATCATACTGAAGCAGAATCGACAAGTCACCAGGTATTTGATTTTAGTTCAATTGACTTTACAAGAGAAGAACTCGTCTTGACATTGCATGATATGGTAAAATGAGTACCAGAAACTTGCATCATCATTTGAGGAAATGAAATCAAAGCAAAATGATCCCATAGACAACAAAACCAAAACTGATGAGTCAGTTGATGTGTTGAGTCTAAGAAGGGAAATTGCTGAAATGAAAGAAGAAAGAAAGAAAGATCAGTCACTGATCCAGAAATTGATCCTTGAAAATTCAAAACAGACTGAACTTATTCAATCCTGGAATAAGTCTTCTACTGCATTAAATGAAATGCATAACTCACAAAAATCAGTTTGTGACAAAACTGGTTTAGGATTCAGTAATCAAGGAGAAACGTTTTCAAATGATACACAACCACTGTTGACAGCAAACAAAGGAAAGTACATTCAATTTGTCAGATCAACAGTAGATCAAGAAAAATTTAAGCCTAGCAAAATGAATAAACAATCCATTGAGAATATGTATAAGAGCAAAAGACATGGAGTTGGCTACAGTCCAAAAATCTCTACTGACTCAGTAGGTCAGTCATCAAAAATGTTTGGAAGGAATCGTTCAAATAACTACTCGAGTTATTACAACTCCAAACCAGTTCAGAAAAGATACAGACTAAACAATCAGTCGAACCAAATCAAAATGCATACTGTGTCATCTATACAACACACACCTAACACACAGAAGACAAGAAGAACAATGTGGAACACATCTACTGGAAAGACAGTTAGACTAATCCAAGTATGGATTCCAAAGGGACTAATAAATCGTGGACCCAAATAGATATGGGTACCAAATCATATTATGTATGTGCTTGCAGGTAACAGGAACAGATAGAAATTCAATATGTTATTTGGACAGTGGATGCTCACAACATATGACAGGAGATGCAAATGTGCTATCTCAACTGACCAAATATAGTGGTCCAAACATCAGCTTCGGAGATAATTTCAAAGGTAAAACCGTGGGTAAGGGTAAGATTATCCATGGTAACTTTACTATTAAAGATGTTTTATTGGTAGAAAATCTAAAGTATAACTTGATTAGTATAAGTCAATTATGCGACAATGGATTTCTAGTACAGTTTGATAAAAACTCATGCTCAGTTAAAACATCAACTGATGAAATCATACTAACTGGCAAAAGATGTGGAAACACATATAAAGTCAGTTGGAATGAACAGCCTCATGCACCAGTCTGTTTCATTGCTTCAAATTCATCTCAAAACTGGTTATGGCATAAAAGGTTAAATCATTTGAACTTTAAATCCATTGCTTATCTGAGTAAACATGAACTTGTAACTGGTTTGCCCAAAATAAATTTTTCAAAAGAAAAACTTTGCTCAGCATGTCAATATGGAAAACAAGTACGATCCTCTTTCAAAAACAAGGGCTGTAAATCTTCATCCCGATGCTTAGAACTATTGCACATGGATCTCTTCGGTCCAATTCCAGTCATGAGCTTAGGGGGAATGAAATACACCCTGGTGGTCGTAGATGACTTTTCAAGATTTACTTGGGTTATGTTTCTAAAATCCAAAGACCATACGGCTGCACAACTGATTAAACTTTTCAAAAGACTTTTAAATGAAAAATCAGTTGGGATTGATCGAATCAGATCTGATCGAGGAACTGAATTCATCAATCAAACACTTTCAAATTTTCTAGAAAACGCTGGAATCAAGCATGAGCTCTCAGCAGCAAGAACTCCTCAGAAAAACGGTGTAGCTGAGAGAAGAAATCGGACCCTAAAGGAAGCTGCTAGAACAATGCTTGCTGATTCGGGGATTTCTCAAAGATTTTGGGCAGAGGCAGTAAACACTGCATGCTATACTCAGAACAGATCGATGATTAATAAGAATCATATGAAAACACCATATGAGATCTGGCATGGAAGAAAAAGTATAATCACCTATTTTAAAATATTTGGCTGTAAATGCTTCATTCATGATAATGGTAAAAATTATTTAAAGGCATTTGATGCAAAATCTGCAGAAGGAATTTTCCTTGGATATTCATCAGTTAGTATAGCTTATAGAGTCTTTAATAAGAAAACTTTAAATGTTGAAGAATCTGCGCATGTTAATTTTGATGAACATGAACTAACTGACAAGCCAACTGATCAAGTTGAGCTAGCTGATCGATTGACAGATATTAGCTTGGACGATGATGATAGAGATGAAAGTCATAACATTCAAGACATCTTCCAAACACCAGAACCAGAGATTCTAGACCAATTAAATGAGCATGAAGTCAATGACAACAATCAGTTATTAAGGGAAACTGATAGCATTCAAATACCAGCTGGTGAGACATCAACTGAAACTGAAAATCACACTCAGATGCCAACTGAAGAAGTTGCAGATGCAACAAATACAGAATACAGATGGAAAAAATCACATCCACCTCATCTGGTAATAGGAAATCCATCTGATCCTGTAAGAACTCGTAATCAAATGTTAAATTTATTTATTCACTCAGCTTTTGTCTCACAACTGGAACCAAAGAAAACTGATGAATCTCTTGCTGATCCCAAATGGGTAAATGCTATGCAAGAAGAGCTAAATCAGTTCACTCACAATAACGTCTGGAACTTAGTTCCAAGACCAACTTCAAAAACCATTATAGGTACAAAATGGGTTTACAGGAATAAGCTAAACGAGGATGGCTCAGTTATACGCAACAAAGCAAGACTAGTAGCACAGGGATATATGCAAGAAGAAGGAATTGACTATGATGAGACGTATGCTCCAGTTGCAAGATTGGAAGCAATCAGGATATTTCTTGCTTTTGCATCCCACAAAAACTTCAAAGTTTATCAGATGGATGTGAAAAGTGCATTTCTAAATGGTCAGTTACAGTAAGAAGTATATGTCGAACAACCTCCAGGTTTTATTAATCACAAATTTCCTGATCACGTATATTATTTAAACAAAGCATTATATGGTCTTAAATAAGCTCCAAGAGCTTGGTACGAAACTCTCTCAAAATTCCTAATTGATCATGATTTTTCAGTAGGATCAGTTGATAAGACCTTATTCAAATTTACTAAAAATAATCATATCTTGTTAGTTCAAATTTATGTTGATGATATAATTTTTGGGTCAACTAACCCCAAATTGTGTGAAAGGTTTGCTAAGTTAATGCAGGATAAATTTGAAATGAGTATGATGGGTGAACTGACATTCTTTCTTGTACTGCAAGTGAAGCAACTGGAAACTGGTATATTCATTAGTCAAACAAAATATACAAAGGAGCTGCTAAAGAAATTTGGTATGGAATCATGTTCAGCAGCAACAACACCCATGAGCTCATCAGTTAAGCTAGACATTGACGAAGGGGGAATATCAGTAGAAGCGACACTATACAGAGGATTAATAGGCTCATTGCTATACCTAACAGCCAGTCGCCCTGATATTGTCTTTGTTGTCTGTATGTGTGCCAGATTTCAAGCAAACCCTAAGCAATCACATTTCTGAGCAGCCAAAAGAATTCTAAGATATCTTAAGGATACACAAAATGTTGGATTATGGTATTCCAAAGACTCCACCTTCAATTTAGTTGGATACTCAGATGCAGATTATGCAAGATGTAAGCTTGATCGCAAAAGTACAAGTGGATCTTGTCAATTCTTAGGAGATAGACTGATCTCTTGGTTCAGCAAGAAACAGACATCTATAGCTACATCAACTACTGAAGCAGAATATCTTGCTGCTGGTAGCTGTTGTGCACAACTGATTTGGATTCAGCAACAACTGAAGGATTATGGAATCAAGTCAATTGAATCGCCCATATTTTGTGATAATACAAGCACGATTGCCATTACTTATAATCCAGTTCTTCACTCAAGGACCAAGCATATAGATGTCAGGCATCACTTTATCAGGGATCATGCATTGAAGAAAGATATTCGACTAGAGTATATTTCAACTGAACAGCAAGCAGCTGACATCTTCACAAAACCATTACCCGAGGCTAAGTTCTCTTATTTTAGAAATATACTTGGTTTAATTGATTTGTCTTAGAAATTATTAATTTTGCTTCACTAACAGAATTATATGCAGAAAATAAGAACACAACAAATCAAAAATCACACTTTATTAATCATACCAACGTTTCCAGTTTACAGAACATATCATGGCATAAACTGAATCAAGCCATGCTCTAACCCAATCATTTAATTCATAAATTCGAACTCTAGCAAATGCCCTAGATTTCGAAATCTTATCAACAACATGCCACTCCTTCCACAACAACGCCTCCAAAAGACAATCGTCTTCAACCAAATCTCTAACATGCCTAACTTCAAAACGTGCAAGATACTTCAGTGCTCTTGCCTCCTGAGCACGAGTAGGAATAGCACCACTGTCACTAACCCTCTTCAATTCATGAATCTTCTCCCATGTTGTCAACACCTTCTGAAGGACATATCTTTCCATTTTTCTTTTGATATCTGCTAACCGAGGAGCTGATTATTCAGTCACATGGACATGAGTACTGCTACATGTATCCGAATCGGACATATTGGAATATTTTGCACTAATACTGCATTACACTCTAATCATTATCATCTTATTTATAGGACAAAGACATTGGAGAAGCTGAAGAGTCTCAAATCAATTAAAGAGGCTTTCACATATACCGAGGACTATTAAGTTATCAGTTGTTCACTATCAACTGACACTAGTTTAATTTTCATTAACAACCGATTAAATGATATCAGCTCATAATAAATTTATTAGTTTCTTAAACAGTTTACTTGTCTACTTATCACAAATATTCTTTGTTTGCTCATAAGTTTGCAACTGATGAATTTTACACAGATCATTATGTGCAGAAATGAAGAAAAATAACGCATCATCAAAATAAACATTTTATTTATCCATAAATTTTGTAGAGAACAACATGTTGATAAGTTTCTTCAACACTAGCTATCCACATCCTCATCCAAACAGCCAGAGCTGAGGAAGAAGTCTTGGAGAAGCTGTGAGAAGAACCAATGCCGTTAAGGATCTCCAGCTCCTTGCGAAGCATCAGCTCATAGAGATGACCTTCCTTGAATGCATCCACCTCCACAGAAATATTTAAGTGCTTTCGCACTTCTTTCAGCTGGGCCATCCGCTTGAAAGTGGTAACCCTCCCAGAATTGTACAGAAGCTCCAGCTCCTGTAACTCTTCCCAATAGGGAAGACTGGCATAAAAAACCATGTCTTCTATGGAAGCTTTTTCAGCCTCAAGCGAAAATGGAGAAACGTTTGAACTGCCTACTCCTTCCATTTTTTTTCTGATACTTGTGACTAACTCCTCTACTTTTATTTATAGGTCAAGACGAGGAAAATGAAAAGACACTTCCTTAAATGATGATTACACTACTAAGTCTCAAGATTGTCTTAAATAATCAGCATTATTTTATTTTAACACATGTGTTTAGGGGGAATGGTGTCTTAAGAGGTTAACTGAGAAGACAGTTGTTAGTGTATTCTCAACTGAAAAGACTCAGCTTCACTAACTGATCGATCAATTGACAATTTCACTAATCTTCTCATATAAGTTAACTAATTAAATCTATTATATTCCAAATCAAAAGACGTGACTGTCTGCCAAATCATGATGAATTTCAGATTATTACGTGGACACAATTTTAACCGTTCAAAATTTTACACACGCTTACGGCACACGTACACACATTTCTTATTCAAAAATTTTTCCTGGACTGACACGTGTCCAATAATTCAAACAGTCACAAACAAAAGTATTTTACCTTCTTTGATTCAGTTCGTCTTCCTTACATTCACGATTGTTCTCTATCTTCAAAGCAAATCTATAATTTTTTATCTCTAACAGGAAATCACTCAGTTATCAATGGCAACTCAAATTCCTGCTCATATATTGAATGCACTGGTCATCGATTTTGACTCCGTTCTATCGATTCAAGAAACAGCTATTAAGGATGTATTTCTAAAGCTTGAATCAGCAGGTCTCAGGAAATTCTTAGGACAATCTTCCCAGAAGATATATCTCAAAGAAGTCAACGAATTCTACAGAAAAGGATTTATCACTAATAATGACACTATATCTGTGACTATCAACGATCAGTTGTTACGTCTTTCTGAGGAATCTTTCGGAGAAATCTTTTCTCTACCAACTGATGGTTATGTAAATTTTTTTGAAGTGAAAACTCAGGACATTGAAGAAATGCAATCTCGACTATCTGCTGATGGACAAAAAATCAAGGTTTCCGATCCAAAGAAGGAACTGAAACCAGAAATTCAGTTGCTAGCTGATATCGTAGCAAAGGGAATATTAGCAAAAGCCGGTTCTTACGCTGCTCTTACACTCGAAAAATTCCAGGTAATGACCTTAATCATGAGTGAAAAGAAAGTAAATTGGAGATGTATTCTGTTTAACATCTTGAAGAATATGCTCAAGACATCCAAACAATCATGTGGCATTGCTATCCAGATCAGTTATCCATTAAAACTGAAAGGTTTAATAACTGAAAATACTGAAGTAACATCAAAATTCAAAGTTGTTACTGCCAAAAACGTCTTGGTATCAAGGACCAAACTGGAAGTTGAATCATCACCAGTTAAGAAGGTCAAAACGACAAAAAGAAAACTGATTCTCATTGAATCAGACACAGAGAAAACTCCTTCACCGAAGCTTGCCAAAAGACCAAGGACTAAAAGAACCAAAACAACAACCAGAATGGAAGTTTTTCAATCAGCTGATCAACAACCCATTCAAGCTATACCCCTGCAGGTACTCTCACCTGATGAACCAGTTATCAAAGCCACAACAACAGCTAAAGTTAAAGCCCCATTAACCCTTGTGAATCACCCTACCATCTTGCCAAGGGCCAGATCTAAAGGCATAATATTAAGAGAACCAGTGCAATCAACACACTCAGGGATGGATCTTCCTCACATCCTTTCAACTGATAAAGGAAAAGGACAGCTAGTTGAAGAATCCCGGCCATCCAATGTGATTCAAACACACATTGATCTTGTTTGGGAACAAGTCAATGGCTTTGCCACATCACAATTAAAATCTTTTGACCGTTGGAAAAGCTTCAGAACAGAAATCTTTGCTAAAGAATTAAAGCATAGATCTCAACTGAAAAAGTTCATCAAATTAGAATCAATTGTGATGAAAGTAGTCAAAGCTGCTACCATTTCACAGGCATTAGAAAGGCAGAAATACTTCTTTGATCAAATTCGCGCCAAAAAGTTAGCAAAAATGGTAGCACAGCTGAAGTCCAACTACCATCCAACAAGTCCAACCGCATACAATGATAGAGCTGTGTTCACCCAACTGGACGCAGATCTTAGTAGCCTCCAAAGGGAAATAAGATTTTGGGAAGAAGATCAGGAACTGGTTATTCATGAAAAACTTTTCAACTCAAATCCTGGAAAAGATTCATCTTTCTCTACACAGAAAGAACTATTTACACCACAGTCAACTGAAAACCCAGTTCAGGAAATGCCTCAATCTTCTCAGCAAGAACAACAGTTATACTCTGAAGAAGATCTATCTTTGGCAAACATCGATGAAATCATTAAAGCCGTTGCATTAGAAGCTCAGTATGACCCAGTTGCTCAGTCAGCTGAACAACCAGAGCAAGATATTAAAATATCATCTGAAGCTCCACCTGAGTCACTCATTGATGAAAAAGTTATATCTGCTCAAACTGAAGACCCAACTGAAGAACCAATCCAAAATTCAGAAAAAGAGATAACTGCATCAGAAAAAGCTCAAACTGAAGTACCTGTTCAGTCAGAAATTTCTGCTGAACAAGTTACTCAAACTGACGAACAAGCAAAACCATCAGACCCAGCCACTGCTGAATATAAATAAAGTCAGTTGCTCACTCAATCAAAAGAGAAAGAACAAAATCCAGTTAATCCTCCACAGGAAGCCTCTATGCATGAACCATCCATCTCCATCATTCAAGCAAACAGACCATTCTTTGATCAAATTCAAGAAAAAATTCCAACTCAATCTACGATTGGAACAATGGAAACTAATCAAGCATTAGTTCTTTTTGGCCAATCATCAAAGCATTCAGATACACTCAACCAGCAACCATCAATTCAATCTACAGAAATGGATACTGTTCTTGAAGAAATTCAGAATATACAGTACAGCATGCAGCAGATGACAACTGACATCAAGAAAATTCAACACGAACAGCTGACGCATACTGTCAAATTAGATTCTTCGATTGAATTTGACTCAGCAAAATTAAAAAGTCTTCAAGCCAACATGGACTCTCTTAGCAAGACTGTTCAAAAAATGAAGCAAGGGCTAATTGGATCATTCTTTACAACTCAGAATATAATCAGTCAGAGAGTTGAGCGACTGGAAACCTCTGTTTCTAATCAAATCACATCGATACAAACCTCCTTCACAACTGTCGCCTCAAGCATCTCAGCAGAAGTAAAACTATTATCCATTGACGTTCGAAAGTTATCAGACCAAATGGAAATGTTTGACAAAAAGGGGGAAGGACAAAGCAGCTGAAGAAAAGCAGCTGAAGAAGATCTAATCGAATTACTCTCAGTTTATGTTATCTACAAGGAATCCAGACATTATATTTTCAGTTTCTATGTTATCTACAAGGAATCCAGATATTATATTTTCAGTTTTTATGTTATCTACAAGAAACCCAGTTATTTTATAATTCAGCTGCATAGTCTACAAAGAGCCCAGCTATCCGATCTTAAATCACTTGGTTTTGTCAAACACCATAAAGGGAGAAATTGTTGGAAACAAGATTCTGGAGTTTGACAAAACGTAAATCAATCACTTAACAAAATATGAATCAACTGATGTGCACAAGCATATTCGGCAACTGAAGACATTCGACACAATGATACGAAGTAAAATGATCAGTTGAAAGTGATCAGTTAAAAACAGAATGTCTTAAAAGCTTCTCAACTGAAGACATCTCGGGAAAGACCAAAGGAGACAAACGAATTACAAGAGTGTCGCACCTCGATCACTACAGCATAGAACAATGTGTTTCGGCTATTGCATTTAAGACGCCGTATCACAATCAATGAAGAGAACATTGCCCAAGGAATGATGAAGAAGCAATCAACGGATACTAGAATTCAAATGCATATCAAAGTTACCGTTGAAAAAGAAGTATAAATATAACTGAAGAACAGCAGATGAACAAGTGACAATCATTCAAATCTTAAGCTTGCTGTTACTCTGTCAAAATCTCAGCTCACTCTCATTTGAATTACTCGTAGCAATCAAGGCTACAATCTGAGTTTATTAGCACTCTCTAAAAAGTTGTTAGACTCAATTGTGAAAATATCAGTTACGTACTGAAAACATTGTGTATAACTAAGAGTTTCAGTTTTGGCAGTTGTAAGTCCAAACTGAAGTGGGTCTGTACAAGTATTGTATTTGATCAAAGTATTTTAGTGAATATCCTATCCTTGTGATAGAAGGGGTGACGCAGGAGTAATTAAATTCTCCGAACATCCAGAAACAACTCTTGCATATTTATTTCAGTTTTGTATTCTATCTTTCAGTTAGTTACTTTCCGCAACTACTCCAGTTTAACTGATTGTTGTTGACCAACAAGATTCCGAGTTTCAGTTTGTCACTAAACTGAACTCAAATATTCTTAAAGAACAATTTTAAGTGTGAGTGTTTATTCAACCCCCCCCCCCCCCTTCTAAACACTCTTAGTGTGATAACCGATCCTATCAATCTTTCGAAACAACATGGCTTAGAAAAGAAATCCGATCCAACCAAAATTCACACTTCTTCAACTTGGCAAACAACCTCTTCTCTCTCAACAATCGGAGAACAACTCTGAGATGCTCTGCATGAAGCTCTCTGGTCTTGGAATAGATCAAGATATCGGCGATGAAAACAATGACGAAACTATCCAAATAAGGCTTGAACACGCGGTTCATCAGATCCATGAAGACTGAAGGAGCATTGGTCTGACCAAAAGACATCACAAGAAACTCATAGTGACAGTACCTGGTCCGGAACGCTGTCTTAGGGATATCAAACTCCATAACCTTCAACTGATAATAGCCAGACCGAAGATCAATCTTCTAAAATACAGTGGCACCATGAAGCTGATCAAACAAATCATCTATCCGTGGCAACGGATACTTATTATTGACAGTCACTTTGTTGAGCTCTCTGTAATCGATACACAGCCGCAACGACCCATCTTTCTTCTTAACGAAAAGAACCGGAGCTCCCCAAGGTGAAGAACTCGGACGAATAAAACCCTTGTCCAAAAGATCTTGCAACTGCGTCTTCAACTCCTTCATCTCGGTAGGGGCCATTCGGTACGGAGCCTTAGAAATAGGAACCGTACCTGGAGCTAAATCAATCACAAACTCAACGTCTCTATCCGGCGGTAAACCCGGCACATCATCCTCAAACACATCGGCAAACTCCCTCACAACATCGATATCATCAATATTCAACTTAATCATTCTATCCACATCCACAATCGAAGCCAGAAATACATCACAACCTCTACACATCAACTTCTCAGCCTCAAGACAAGAAATAAAAGGAAGGACCAGCGAAGTACCTGCACTGGCGAGAACTCCTCTCTTAATGCTATCATCTGCAAAGGTCACCGTCTTAGCAACGCAATCAATAACAGCACGAAAGGTCGACAGCCAATCCATGCCAAGAATAACATCAAAGGCAACCATCGGGATAACAATCAAATCAGCAAAAACAACTCGCTCCTCAATACGAACAGGGCATGCATAAACAATAGACGTCGGGCACAACACGTCCCCCGAAGGCAAAACAACATTGAACTGGAGCGGAAGAACAGAAGGAACTATACCCAAAGATCTCAAAAACAATTCAGACATAAAAGAATGAGTAGCACCAGTATCAATCAACGTCGTAGCTACTCTGCCTGAAATCAAAATAGTGCTAGAGATCACAGAAGAATCATGGTTTATACCATCTTTGGTCATCGTAAAGATGCGACCCTGCACCTTATCCTTGCTCGCTCCCCTTGGACAATCTTTAGCAATGTGGCATGCCGTGCCACAACGATAACAAGAATGAGTGCCAAATCTGCACTCCCCTCTATGATGTTTGCTTCACTTAGGACACAGCGGCTTCTCAGGATCAACTGGAACTGACGGGGGTCTAGGACTCGATTCCACCTTGCTCTTCCCTTTGAAACGATCCTTGCCTCTCTGATTCGATCCCTTCCCTCTCTGAACACTAGCTTGATGCCTCTCCTGCCTCTCTCTGGTGATGTCCTTCTCGTCTTGTTCGGCCAACAACGCCTTCGACACGATCTCTTTGAAAGTCACAGCTTTGGACATGTTGATATCCCTCCTGATCTCTGCACGAAGGCCTCGAATGAAATGAGCGCCTTTGTCCTTGTCGTTAGAAGCAATGTACGGAGCAAAAAGACAACCCTCCTCGAACTTGATAATGTACTCATCCACGTTCATGCCTCCCTGACGAAGCTCCAGAAACTCTGTCACCTTCCTTGCTCGGAGTGCGTCGGGAAAGTACTTGTCATAGAACAAATCAGTGAACTCTGACCACTTCAGAGCTGAAACATCGACACAAACCTTAGTCGCATTCCACCAGATACGTGCAGCCTTTACCAACATGAATACTGCACAGCTGATCCTGTCTTTATCTTCATACTGGAGATGATAGAAGATTGCTTAAAGCGCTTTGACCCACTCGACAGCAACTAACGGATCAGTGCTACCTGCGAATTCCGGTGGATCCATTCTCTTGAAAGCAGAAAAGACGGCATCAGTGCCAACTGCCTGAGCTACTTGGCCTCTCACTTGGCCTCTACCCTGTCCTGTTCCTTGCAATCGAAGCAGCTGCTGAATATGCTCGCTATGAACTTTGGCCTGCTCCTTAAGCAACTTGCCGAACTCGTCGACAACTCTCGAGGAAGAACTATCCTCACCCTCTACAGCTTTCCTCTTAGGAGGCATCTAATCCTACAATGTGCTCACAAAAGACAAATCAATAGATAACAATGAATAGATGCAAAGAAAACATACCCGGACAGTCGAAAGTAGACGAAGTCATATGCATTGGTCCGAAGAACGGTGCTCTGATACCACTAAATGTGACACCTTGACCCGTTACAATTAAAATACAGCGGAATTTAAAATTTTCTCTTGAAGGATGGAAGGATTACAATTTCATAATATAAAATCATTTACAAAACAGTTGCAACCAAAATAATACATGATCATTCAAATGACATAACAAAAATACAAAATATCATTCCTATGATCATGTCCAAAAATGTCATCCTTCCAACTTTGTATGCATATGAATTCGGGCCACTGTCACTGTCCTGGTCCGTCGCTCTTAGCTGCATCACATGAAAATAACTGAAATGAGTATAAAACTCAGCAAGTGGAACTCTTACATAGCAATGAACATAGCATACTCTGTAAAACATTAAATACCATCAACTCTGAAATAAATATCATAGCAATAAGATGGTATTTCTCTTTACTCTGGTATGGATTGATATCAATAGTAACTCTGTCTGTGGTGCTCGTATCCCATCGATATAAATCGACAACTCTGAGGGATATAAGCCTATAGTTGTTGATCAACTAATTGCATGCAATCTATGACTATGTATCTATCAATCCATAAAACATTTAAACTCTTTCTTTGACATTTATCAAACACTTTGGAAACTATACTCTTTGTATTCCCTTTCAATACAATTGAGACATCAAGTGCCTCCAATATATATAACAATTGAATCAATACATACTATGGATCAAATGGAAGGGAATATCACAATAAAACCTTTGAAACACAATACATATATATACATGTGAGCACAAGGGATGAAATTTCACTTACAAACCACAATAACACCTTGAATCTAACTCTTGGTACACCACCTACACAATAATCCATAAATAACACCAACATCAACTCAATATCCAAGAATCCAAGTAAAATAATCCATTAAACCAACATAAACAACAAACCCAAATCATCTCTCACCTCAAACCAAGAAATAATACAACCAAAAACTTACCTTAGCTTCCTAGCACCAAGGAGAACTTCAATCTCAACTCAAAAACCCAACTAGATCCAAGAATCAAAGGTAGGAAGTGAAAGAAAATGAAGAAAACCCTTGTTTCTAGAGAGAAAATCGAAATGGAGAGGAAAGGGATGGGAAAAAGTGAAGTCAACTCAACCAAAAAGGTGCTTAAAATCTCGACCATACCTCTACTGTTCATCACCGCGGGTGCGCTGCCAACAAGCACCGCGGGTGCACTAAGCTCTCGGCAATCCAAACAGTACCCTGAAAAATACGACCGCGGGTGCGGTCCTGCAAACACCGCGGGTGCGGTCTACACCGCGGGTGCGGTACTAACATCACCGCGGGTGCGGTGTACTCACGGCCAAAACACCAAAATCCAACAATTACGACCGCGGGTGCGGTCCTTACACTAAGCGCGGGTGCGGTGCTGCCACGGCAGAAACAAAATCTCAAGCAACTAAAATCCAACCAAAACTCTGAAACAACGCAACAACCAACAACTAACAATACCAACCATGCCACAAAACAATAATACCAACTATACTATAACCCACAACACAACTCTAAACATCTAAATCACATAACCCAATAAACAAACAAAACTTAAACCGTACCGTACACCGGGCTCGGCTATTACACTTAGTGTCATGGGCCTTGATTTTTTGGGTCATTGGATGGCTAACATATTTTGTGAAATTTAAATGGGCCAAAGTATTTCTGGTGAAAAATGAGTTTTGGGCCCTTAAGATTAAATTTACAATTGTTGCATATATTTTCTCATAAAATAAATAATTGAAGTAGGACTTTAATTATTTATAGTGTATTGTGATTTACAAGAAATTCGATTATAAATAAATTAATTTGAAAGTACACAAATGTGTTTGTATACTTTGTTAATTTAATTTATAATTGTGGCGGTTAGTGATTGGATCAAGATATATAATATTGGATCAATTAATTATTGTGATAATTAATTGATGGTGTATGATATGTGATATTATGCATGAAGGATGATCAAAAGCCCAAGCCCAATTTGCTAGGTGTATGCTAGGATATTTGATGTTGAATGATTGTAATAATTATCAATTTATAAAGTGGGCTTGGTTTATGGCCCGTTCCCATCCCCATGAGATGTATCCCTATTTTCCATGGATATTTAATTGTAAATATTAGTATAGTGGATGATCAAGATTGGAAGATGGTGGTCATGATGATTATGAAGATCGAAGACATGTAAATATTGGAAGCTAATGTAATAGTTGCATTGCATCCCGTGCATTTACCCTAGGATTGGACCTAGGCCCGTGTTTAGCTCACACGGGCCATTAGTTTTGGGGCGATTGATCATCCTTGTTTGTATACTGTTTATAATATATGCATGATATGTTATAAATAATGAGTATGTGCGTTATTACTATGATAATAACAAAGTTGCATGAATCCGGCAAATATACGATCAAACATGGCGAGCTTTTAAAATAAAATTAATGATGAGACCTTTCAAAATTAAAAACCCTCATTTTGAATAAGATTCAAAATTAATATCTTGTCCGAAAAGGGGAATTATAAATCTGTTTATAATTTCCTTGTCTTCCATCAACAATGGGTGCATGATGAACGCTACCCGTACTCGGGGCTCGGCTCATATTATTGGGGGGCCCTGGGTGCCGGAAAACTGTGACATCCATTGACATGGTGATGTGAACTACGTGGAACTCCCATGATTTCGGCTCATATTATTGAGGGAACTCATGGCGACCGTCCATTAAGGTTCAATATCGATGGGTTAGGCTTGACACGTAAAGATGAACGACGTCATATTATTGGGTCCTAATCAAACGTGAGACAAAAGTATACGTAGAGGGTTGCATGGCGATGCAATTGGAAACTACTTTTTAGGAATTGTGATTGGCTGATATTATTCGGGATCACAATTCGCTAATTGGACCTTACGTACCTTCTGAGGAAAGTGTTTCCCGTTTTCACTAGAGGGTAGTGAAAATGTCAAAATAGTGGGAGCGATAATTTATAAAGTAAAAGTCCAAACTTTATATCTTATTAAATATTTTAAAATAGTCATTAACATTTATCTGTTTTACTTTTCAGTACAATTTTTGACAATGTCTTCGATTCGCAATCTGCTGTCCACAATACTCGACAAACACGTTTTAACCGGACCTAACTATCTCACTTGGATAAGAAATCTAAAAATTGTCCTAAACTCGGAAAGGATTGCATATACACTCACTGAGTCGCCCCCTGCTGAGGTTCCGATTGACTGCACTCCCGAGGAATTGCAGACCTACAAGGAATGGTGTGACCATGACTTGAAGGCGAGGTGTTATATGCAGGCTTCGATGAACGATGAGCTGCAGAGGCGATTCGAGGATGCAAAGAATGCTGCTGACATTCATTTGCACCTCAAGGAGCTCTTTGGTGAGCAGACTCGGCCTCTAAGGCATGCCACAGTCAAGGAGCTCATCACTTTACGCATGCGAGATGGGGCTTCGGTCCATGAGCATGGCCTAAAGTTGATTGGGCTCGTGGACAAGCTCGTTGGCATGGATCTGATTTTGGGCTCGTGGACAAGCTCGTTGGCATATATCTGGGTAAAGGTCATGTCTACCTGGTATAAGATTCAAGATATCAATAACACGCACCAGAACGGTTTGTCCCTTACTCGTGCACAAAGAGCAGTGGCGAGGAAATATAGGCGAGAGCTTGGAGTGGCTCGAGTTGCAGATCTAGCCACCGACCAGGTTTTGTCGCATGCGATGCTGTGGAAGGAATGGCATCAGCTGAACAAGATCTCAACCGCCGATTCCTTCACCAGTCTTCGCATTCAAGAATTGACTGATTGGATAACTTGGTGGCAAGATTATGTAGCTTCGAGAATAGTGGATATAATACATCGAAAATTTCCTTAATAAAATTTCAATTATTGTACCTTGTTTCTTTAATCTTTTGCAAATGAATTAATGCAAACTGGAAAATATATAACCAATAAGTGAAATTGACATGCTAGGACTTAATGTCTCCTGATCTTAAAATAAAGTGTCGGGACCTCGTGTCTCCCAGGATTATAAATAAAGTGTCGGAATCTCGCACCACCCGGGATTATAAATAGTGTGCCGGGAGCTCGCACCACCCAGGATTATAAATAGTGTGTCGGGATCTCATGTCTCTCGGGCTTATAGTACTTTGTCGTTTAGTCTTCCCGGGCAATTAATGCGATGTCAGAATGATGCGGCCCCTACTGACAAGTTGTCAGAATCTGTATGTATCTCGAGCAGACAAATGATCATGACGCCTCGATTTATGTGCCTGTCTTTTCAAATATCCCGCCTAATCATGCCGCTGAATTTCCGAGGTTGATCTAGTCCGTTCGATTTGTTTTAGATCAATGGTGTAGATCACCTTTCTCCCCTATATCTAGTGGATGACCGATTTTCAAAAAATTACTTGCAAATTCAAACTTGTAGCGAAGCTCTGCCAAATTCCTCTCTCGAGCTTTTCCGTCGTATAGATCTTATTCCGGCGACCCTTCCATTCATCGGCTACCGGTCATCATCTTCGTTTCTTCCTAGTAAGTCTCTTCTCCCTTCTTTACTTCCGTAGCCATGTCAAACTCCACCTCCTCTACTTCTGGCAAAAATGCCAGGGGTCGGTCAGAAGATAATTCTCCGACTCCTTCCGAGCAATCTGCTCATATTCCCATAGGTATTCCTATTTCCCATTCCCGACCCCTCCAAAAATCCAAAGCTTCTTTTTCCCGACCCTCTAGCACTCAGGGTGAAGGGGAAAGACCCGGTAGCAGGGCCCTTGTGGTTCTCTACTGTGACCTTTACCCTTCGCCTGAGTAGTATAGAGGAAATTAGATCTTTAGGATCCATCCCCTCCACCTATAAAATACTAATTCCTAAGCCTAGTGATCACCCGGACACCCCTCCTCTCGGCTACCACACCTTTTTATTGAACAACTTAAAATTGGGCTCCGATTTCCCATTCATCATTTCTTCGAAGGGGTGGCCCAGTTTTTTGATCTTCCCCTTAACCATCTCCATCCAAATGCTTTTCGCATTATGGCTGCTACTTTCGTTTTGTTTCGCATGAAACTTATGCCTATTAACTCCTCCATTTTCTATTATTTTTATTCTTGCCGGTTTAATGACGGGGTCTTTTCTTTCATAGCCCGAATTCATTACCGTTTTTTAACTGACATCCCTTCCTCTTTGAAGGGGTGGAAGACAAAATTTTTCTTTCTTCAGTTCCCGACTCCGCTAACCTGTGCTTTGGGCTTTCTGTCTTCTATGCCCACACAGCCTGAACTTCCCCGGGACTTCAAACTCCTCCCCCCCTTTACCCAGGCATGGGATGTTCTGGAGAAACAGTCTTACTTACCCTCAATGCTGATTGGGGGGGGGGGGGGGGGGGAAATCTAATTCATTACGGGATCGGGTCCCGGCATGAAGACCATGTAGATCGGATAATAGATGAATTTGGTCAAGCTGGTCCTCAGGCTGGTAAAAAACATCCCGACTTCCAACTCTTAAATTCAAACAGTTATTTTTCTAATCTACAAGTTCCCAATGCAGAAGAAGAAATGATTAAGGCCAGCCTTCAGGAAGCTGCTGCAAAAAGGAAAGCCGAGCAGAAGAAGATCCGGGCTGAGAAGAGGGCCCGGGAAGCTCAGGAGGAGGAAGAACGCCGAGCCCGGGCAGCGGCTGAAGCCCGGGAAGCTGAAGAACGCTGGGCTGAAGCAGAAGATAAAGCCAGGGAGGAAACTGCCCCTCAGGAGGAATCCACCTCCAAGAGTGCCGAAGAGGACCCTGCTCCTCTAAATCAGCGAAAGAGGAAGGCCACCAAGGAGTCGGTCACGGAAGCGGTGGTGGTGGTAGAGGATGAGGCCGAGGAGATCGTCCGATCTCCACCTATGACTGGTTCTTCTGCCGGTACCTCCGAGGGAAGGCCCTGGATCCTCCCCAACATCTTTGGGGATGATATCAGCTCGGATCTTGTCAAAATGATCCGGGGCCTTCTGCGCCCTGACGAGGTGGCACACCTCCAGGGAGTTCATCCCAATATGCTGCTCTGCGAAGGAGTGTCCCGGACCTTCTCTGTAAGTTCATAAAATTACACTTTTTTTACATTACCTTCTCTGACATTTTATGTTTTTCAGGGCTTGCAGATTCTCATGCATTCCTACGAGCGAGTGGCTCAAATAGCAAAGTGGGCCAATTCTCAGGCTACTTCGGCATGGGAGATGCATGCTAAACTCCAAGAGGAGGTGGGTCGTTTGAATGAGCTATATGAGCACGTGTTGGCTCGGGAGACGGATGTCTGGGAGCAGCAAATGAATCTGGCCTGCGCGGAACTTGCTGAGGCCCGATCAGAGACACAGGCGGCAAAGGAAGAAGCAGAGTCCTTCCGGATCCGAGCCGAGGACTTTCAGGCTGCTGTGACCCTCATCAAGACTGCTCAAGAGGAGCAAATGGCCAAATTTTTGAAGTCCCCGGAGTTTAAGAAGATGGTGGCTGATAAAGCCTTCCCTTACTTCGAACAGGGCTTCAATAAATTCCTGGAGCAGTTTGAGGAGGCGGGCCTTGTTCTGACGGACCGAGAAGATTTCCCTGATTTGGAGAAGGCTGCCGCGTCTTTCCCAGATGATGAAGAGGAGCAGAATAAGGAGCAAAATCCCCGAGTAGACTAGGATCTTCTGTTTTACTTCCCCCCCTGGTTTTTTTTTTCCCATTCCCGGGCTTCCGGTCACCTTGTAAATACTTTTATATCAATGAAATTTTTTTGCTTTACCTTCCTCGCATTTGGTAGTAGTTTTTAAAACATTTCCAGGACTGCAAGAATTGACTTGAATTCGGTAATAATTCTGAATTTTATCAATCAACCAATACACCTTCACAAAGAATAAACTCAGGGGTTTAAAATGAAATTAGTCTTGATAAATGACCAAGGTGTAAGTAACTGGAATGGTTCCCTGGGTCTGATAGATAACCAGGGTACGGGTTCCTGGACTTAAAATCCAACCGGGGTACGGGTCCTCCGGGCTAAGGTATGGGTCCCTGGACATAAAATATGACCGAGGTACGGGTCCCCGGGCTAAGGTACGGGTCCTTGGACTTAGTAAATGACCAGGGTACGGGTCCCTGAGCCAAGGTACGGGTCCTTGGACTTAGGATATAACAAGGGTACAGGTCCTCCGGGCCAGGGTACGGGTCCCTGGGCTTTGTAGACATTTCCTTGAACAATTTCTTTATTTGATGAAGAAACAATAGATACACTTGCTTTTTTAAACATAATATTTCTTTAAATGAAAAGCATTCCATGGCCTCTTAAGAACGTGTCCTTGAGAATCTTCGAGATAATAAGCTGCACCCCGAGCTGACTCTTCGAACTATTTTGAAGGGTCATTCCCACCTTGCTTCTAATTTTCCCACATCACCTACTGGCTTGATTTTTTTCATAACCAAGTCTCCAACCTGAAAATCTCGTAATCGAACATGCATGTTGTAGGATTTTATTACCCGGTTGTGATAAGCCTCCATTCGAATGGCTGCCCGGTCTCTCCTTTCTTCAACTAGATCAAATTCAATGGCCCGGGCTTGATCGTTGTTGCTCGGATAAGATTTTATCCGAGTAGAAGGTTGCCCAATCTCCACAGGTAGGACTGCTTCTGAGCCATATACAAGACTATAAGGTGTTTCTTGGGTAGATGATCGTGGCGTAGTTCGATACGCCCATGATACACTTGGTAACTCTTCCACCCAGTCTTTGCCCTTTCCATGGAGCCGGACTTTCAATGCTTGCACAATAATTCTGTTAGTTACTTCAGTTTGGCCATTAGCCAGAGGGTAAGCTACTGAGGTGAAGGATTGAATAATCTTCATTTCTTGACACCAGGAGGTGATCTTTTGTCCTTGGAATTGCCTTCCATTGCTAATGGTTCGGCCTCTACCCACTTGGAGAAATAATCCACAGTCACCAGAAGGAACTTTTTCTGTGCCCGAGCTATGGGGTAGGGACCCACAATATCCAAACTCCATTGGTCAAAAGGGCATGATGCGGAGATTGGTTGCATACCTACAGCTGGACGATGATGAAAATTAGAATGGTGTTGACAACCTTGGCATCTTTGAACAAGTCGGGCAGTATCTTGATTCATTCGGGGCCACCAAAACCCGACCAATATAGTTTTCCGGGATAGGGCAATCCCGCCAAGGTGTTCCCCACAACATCCTTCATGTAGTTCCCGGAGGACGTACTCTACCTCATCTTCTGATAAGCACTTGAGTAATGGGCCCTGATAGGATCGTCTATGTAACGTCTACTCGTTTTAAAATGAGGAATATTTTTTTTTCTGTTTAAAAGCTCGTCATTACAAAATAACATTTAAAATAATCGTCTTTATTTTACAATAAAAATATCACAGTTTAAAATGACCAACCTCAAACGTAAACGTAAAGTATTAAAAATCGTAATAGAAAAATATAACAGTTAAAAATGATCTTAAATATTTGTTAGTAAAAATAGCGCAGTTTAAAATAACTCAACTCGTCTAAATCATATGTAAACATAAACGTATAAAATTCTTAAAATCATCAATGTATGAAAATATTCATCTCCTCTCAATATCATAAATCGTAATGCGGAAAACATGTGGTCCTCGGGTCGTGTCACCTTACCAGGTCTGCCTACTCAGAGTTCGGCACCTCTAGTCTCCTCATCATTAAGCTCACCTGCATCACACATGCCTAGTGAGTCTAAAGACTCAACACACCTGCACCGTTAATAACAAGTACATATACCTATCACACAGCAGTGAAAAATATCGTACTCAACATATCTTTCATGAACTTAAAAGCATA
This sequence comes from Primulina eburnea, assembly GCF_022965805.1. Taxonomy (NCBI): domain Eukaryota; kingdom Viridiplantae; phylum Streptophyta; class Magnoliopsida; order Lamiales; family Gesneriaceae; genus Primulina; species Primulina eburnea. The sequence continues at coordinate 21,480,370 of NC_133117.1, forward strand.
ATGTAAACGTGTTGTGTAAAATCATGTCATGTCAAAGCATGTCATCTCATATCATCATATACGTAAACATATCTTTCATGAATTTTAAAAGCATGAACATCAACGTCTCGTGTAAAATCATGTCGTGTCAAAGCATGCCATCTCATATCATCATATACGTAAACATATCTTTCATGAACTTTAAAGCATGAACATCAACGTCTCGTGTAAAATCATATCGTATTAAAGCATGTCATCTCATGTCATCATAAACGTATGCATTTTCTTTTTAATTGAATTCAGTTAATTAGTTGTGACTTTCGTATCAGCTCTATCGATGGATTCATCTACATGTAACCGTGGTACCCGGCGGGGAGGGACATCAGCGACAGCATTACTCGTCCACTGAGCCCGGGCCTCAGCTCATCATATCTCGTATCATCGTATACATATACATCATCAGTCACAATCAAATCCCATCCTTCAAAATAGCATCATAATCATCACTTAATAAAAACATGTATATGCGTAACTTTTCCTTTAAACCAAGCATGCAATGTATTTATCGTAATTCCATAAAATTCATGAACGTAATGCATTAACATTTAAAAACATGATAAAATGTGCTCAGGGCGCTGCCAGGACTAAAATCTCACCCTGGGTGCAAAATGACCATTTTGCCCCTGGAAAACCCAAAATGACCGTTTTGCCCCTAGACGTAAAATTTCACGTTTTTGACATTTTATTAATTCCATTGACTCTAACATGTCCCAAATGATTATTTAAGCCTACATTAATTTTCCCATATTTTTATTTGGCCTAAATCAATAACTTTTAAATTAATCGTTAAATATAACATATTAATGCGTTTTAATCCCGAATTAAGCCAAAACTTAGCATAAAAATCTCAAATTATAAACTTAGACTTGTAAAAATTACTTGAGCTTAAATATAATTTCCCATAATATTATTAAGCTTAAATCTAGGAGTTTCCATTAATCCTTTAATTAACGTTTCGTGCGGCGATTAAATCCCACATAAATCCAAAACTCATTATTTTGATCCAAAGTTTACTAAACTCCTAAAAATATCCCAAAACATATTTAAAATCATCCCTCGTCGTAAAATCGAGTACATTTCATAACTTAACCGAATTATTTTAAAACTTAGACCGGGGTCTCGGTTTTAACCAGAATCGAACCGAAACTTAATCAAAATTTCCCCAACTTTTTACCACACTCCTATAAAATTCGAGATCTAACCCTTAAGCTTCTCGGCTAAACATCATCATGCTGTAAAATTTCAGCATACCCCCTTGTACAATTATATTCCAACATATGGCTCCAATCCTTAATTGCTTCGGTCCACCTTCAACCATCACGTGTCCAGCCATTAAGGCTCACCATTAACACAATAATGCACCGCCTAAACCAAGCCTAATCCCTGAAAACTGCTGTTAATTTCCTCAACCACAATATTCGATCTCCAAACCCATCGCCCATACACGTTCTTGTCCCTAGCCCAAAACCAAGCGAACCATCTGTTGACCCACCTCTCCTAGACCACCCTAGGACTCTACTGGACCCAAAGGAACCACGGCTACACTCCCATGCAAGAAGCACAGCTCGCCTGCTCGAAGTTCCCCCTCAAGAGCAACTCGCGCCCGAACCCACTACCTCAAACTCGATCGGCTACAAGGCTTGTTCCAGCAAGGCTCGAGCCTTCCTAGGCAGTGGTTCAGACCCACCGGGACCTAGTCTAAGGCTCGGCTAGATCCCTGTGTTGCTGGACGGCCCTTGCACGCCGCTACTCCAAGAATCGAGCCACACCCACAGAATAAAACTCCCGATCTACAACCCAAACTCCTTAAATCTCGACTCCAACACCACATCCCCTAACTCAAGACATGTCTTGGTCCCCTAGCAACGAAACTACAGCAGCCCCTTGCAACAAATTGGAAAAGAATGTAAGCAGTAACATAAGAATGCAAGAAACCCATGAAAATTTGATAATCCTCCCTACACATGCTTGGATCGAGAGTTTTACATACATAAACACATATATATCAGTAATATAACGTGAATGATACATAAATAATGATACAATGCGTGCCTTGATGATATAAAACGTGAGGAGGAAGAAGAGAGGAGCGCCAGATAGCCTTGGGTGCAAGAACAAACCAAAAACCGTGGCTTTAAATTGGTGTCTCCCTTTAATTTTCTGAAACCAAGGGTCCTAAATCTGAATGGGGTGTCGGTTGTTGTACATAATAGATGTAGGGTAGCTCTAGTATAATAATTAAATGATTAATTAGTAGATAATGGACCCTAATTGTTTAATTAAAAGATTAAAAAATATTTAAGCCCAATAAGCTTAAAAGTAGGCCCATTAAATCCAAACACACTCCCAAAAAAAATTTTGTGTTGGAAAGATTTTGAAAATATTAGCCGAACCCTCAAAAATTTCCCCGATTCGCTAAAATTTACGTACCGATAATATTAATATCTTGCCGTTAAAAATACACAATAAATCTCAATTCTTGAAAAATACCTTTAAAACATCTTAAATTAATATTTAAAAACAAATCATGTAATTAAAATAATTTTCCTGAAAATTCTCCAGTCTCCGATCCTCGTTCGAGCGTGAAATGAAACTTAAAAATCTTTAATGCATATACCTTCAAAATTTCGTGAAATAAATTCTATGATGCAATAGTAATGCATAAAATGTATAAAAATAATTAAACACAAATTAATAAAATAAATATGCATTATATGCTTTAAAAGAATTTAATAAAATATCAAAAAAAATTAATAACTTGCATGCATGTGGTTTACGTGACCCTTCAAATTTTCGGTACGTTACAATCTGTACAAAACATTATTCAAAAAGACGAACCTGGGCGCTTGTTTTTTTATTCTTGCGACCTGGGCTCGATCTTCTGGTAGCTTTTCATGGACTATGTATTCAACGATGAGAGTCATCCATGAGATTTTCTGGACTGGGGGTACTTCTTCATCAATAGAGACCACCAGCCGGGTAAAGCAGAGAACCTCCCGAGTACTTATATCTGTCATGGAAGCAGCCAATTTGGCTAAGGTATCAGCTTCTGCATTTTCTTCCCGAAGAATTTGTTCGATACTCCAGTCGGTCAGATACGCTGCTCGGGCCGTGATGAGCCCTAAATATTTGAGCATTTTTTTGTTCTTGGCCTCATACATTCCTTTGATTTGTTGTGTGACCAGCTGAGAGTAAGAATAAATAATGACCCGAGAAGCACCGGCTTCCCGGGAAGCCTGCAACCAAGCCAAAACAGCCTCATATTCTACTTCGTTATTTGTGACCTTGGAATCAATCCTCAAAGCCAGCTTAATTTTCTCTTCTGATGGGGCAATTACGACCACCCCGACTCCACATCCCGATAAATTTGAAGCACCATCAACAAACACTCTCCATACCTCTTCTTCTACCGGTTGAATCATTTCTATTAAGAAATTTGTTAAGGCTTGGGCTTTTATAGCAGCTCGGGGTTTGTATTCGATGTCATACTCCCCGAGCTCTACAGTCCATTTAATCATTCTTCGGGAGACTTCGGCATGGGTCATGATCCTTCTAAGTGGAGAGTTGGTGAGGACCGCAATGGGATGTGAAAGAAAATAAGGCCTCAGCTTCCGAGCGGTCATTACCAAGGCCAATGCTATTTTTTCCACATCGCTGTATTTTAATTCTGCTCCTCGAAGGGCATGACTGACATAATATATTGGTTTCTGATCAGCCTTCCGCTTTGATAAGCACAGAACTAATAGCAAACTCAGTGGCGGAGAGATAAACCCACAATTTTTCCCCAGGCTCGGGCTTGGCCAGAACAGGCAACTCAGCCAGATGTTTTTTCAAGTCTTGAAAAGCTTGCTCACATTTGTCGTTCCAACCAAATTTCTGCGCCTTTCTTAGGACTTGGATGAATGGATAACTCCGATGGGCAGATCGGGAAATGAAATGCGACAGGGCAGCAATCCTCCCGGTTAGTTTCTGCACATCTCGGACAGATTGAGGAGAAGGCATGTCCATTATTGCTTTGATTTTTTCAGGGTTGACTTCGATTCCCCTGTCAGTTACCAAGAATCCCAAAAATTTATCGCTCCTGACCCCGAACACACACTTGCCTGGGTTGAGCTTTATTCCATATTGTTTCAAAGTGGTGAAAGTTTCAACTAGATCATCAATGCAGTGGGAGACTTCCCGGGTTTTGATTAGAATGTCGTCCACACACACCTCAATGTTCCGACCTGTAGTATCCCGATGCCTAAATTGAGTAATTATTGGATTAATTATATTCTGCGAGTTCGGAAGGAACGAACCAGGATCGGACCGTCCGAAGAGGTTCGGATCGTCCGAAGTGGGTTCGGATGGACCGTTCGGTTCGGTGTCAGACCGAGTCTTGTCAACAGTAGACCGTGTCAGGGTTCGGATCGTCCGAAGAGGTTCGGATCGTCCGAAGACAGGTGGCTGGACACGTGGAAGACATGCAGAGTTCGGAACGTCCGAAGTGGATCGGATCGTCCGAAGTGCACAGGATCGGATCTTCCGAAGTGGATCGGATCGTCCGATCGTCGTCTATAAATAGAGGCGCGAGGCTTCACTTTTCAATTACCAATTCCGAGAGTTCCAGAGCGTTTTAGTCGTTTCTGATGGGTTTCTAGCTTTTCCCGAGGTTCGGGCACTAGCAGGGAGCTACTGGCTTTGTAGCGGAGCTGTGCTCTAGTTGGGAGCTAGCGGCATCAGTGGGCTGACTACGGACGCAGGTATGGTTCTAGGTTCCCTTGAGATTTGGAAGTATCTATTAGTCTAGTTAAGGCTTTTAGATGTGGTTTAGTGATATGGTATCACTTGGATTGTAGGCTTGATTCTAGGGCTGATTACTAGGATCTACTGGTTTGAGGTACGGAAGTACTATCCGAGATATCCTGGTTGAGTATGCTTTACTATGTGTTGCATGTTTATGTGTTGCATTATTATCTGACATATGATGCATGGTTTATTATGCGGCATTTGCATAATCATGTTGGGCCTGTTTATCTTTTGAGATAGCCTGTTCAGAGGGTGCTCAGCCCTCGGTTGTTGTGGATGGTTGGACCCCATTGGCCGACGGTGGTCAGGATACCGGTATATCCACAGGTTTATGGTATGGGAGCCACCTCCTGGTGCGACGGCGCAGAGTGCTACATACCTTGACGTCATTTGCCTGAGCAGTTTTTCGTTATACCCAGACCCTGGTATCCAGTACATTTTGCATACATGCATGTCATAGTCTTGTATACTCATTCTTTCGGTACTGAGCGTTTTATGCTCACGTCCTCGGTTTATCTCTGTTTTGGACACCCTATTCGATGGGGCAGGCCTCAGGTTGGACGGTCCAGGAGGGAGAGGACAGGGAGCTAGCAGGGGTTGACCTGTAGTTGCTGGTATTTTATTCTTGGGATTTAGTTTGATTTGGTTGTTTTAGTATTCGTACTTACTGATTCGATCGGGCTGTATATGTTGTTTTTCCGCTGTTTATCTGATTCAGTTTTATTAAGTTAATTGCATGCTTAAGTTCTGATTAGTAGGTGATTCTGGAACGGGTCACTACATTTATGGTATCAGAGCATGCATTAAGATTTTGGGATTTAGAACTGTTCTTTTGGGTCTAATCTCTGGTGACTTTTTGTAGAGATGTCTGGTTTTGACGACGATGCTAGTAGTCATGGCAGCGTGGGACGCTGGGGAGACCGCGACGATCGGGAGCGTCGTCGAGAGCATCGGGAACGTCGTCCACACCGACGAGATGAGCCTCGGAGTTTCAGTATGCATAGGTTCTTGCAGATGGGGCCGAAACCTCTTTCGGGCGGCGAGACTCCGGATGTTGCGGAGAACTGGCTTGAGAGGATGGAGAGCTGTTTCAAGTCTTTCCAGTGCTCGGCGGAGCAGCAGATGGATACCCTTGATTTCTTGCTGGAGGGCGGTGCACGTAAGTGGTGGAGGTCTACCTCTGCACCGATAGTTCAGCGTCAGGGCCGAGTTCTTTGGGCCGATTTCCGAGCTGCTTTCATGCTGCTTTACTTTCCGCCAGCTCTTCTGCAGACCAAGGCGATTGAGTTGATCAATCTGAAGCAGGGGAGTTTGTCTGTTGATGAGTATCAGCAGAAGTTCTTTGAGTTGCTCCCATATGTTCCGCACGTCAGTGACAATGCGGTGGCCAAGTATAATCATTTTCTTCAGGGCCTCAATCAGGAGATTTATGATCGGGTCGTGGTCTGTGATGATCCGACGTCGTATGAGGGCCTTGTGAACCGTTGTCGCCAGGCAGAGGGCAGTTTGCTGAGGGGTCGAGCCATGCAGTCTGCTCGTCCTACTAGTTCTTTGGGTCCCCGTGCCCAATCATTTAAGAAGGCTGGATCTACTTCTTCTTCCTCTGGATCTGGAGGAGTTCACCATTTTGGGAAGAAGAAGGGCCCGTGTCAGCATTGCGGGAAGGACCATCCGACAGAGCGTTGTCGCAGAGTTGCGGGTGCTTGTTTCAGGTGCGGTGAGATGGGCCACATGAAGAGAGATTGTCCACAGATGGGTGGAGGATCAGGATCTGGTTCTCAGGCTTCAGTTCATCAGAGGCCACAGCAGGGACAGTCTACTCAGGGCTCTAACCTCCGACCGCGTACTCAAGGGCAGGTCTTTGCTCTTAACCAGGATCAGGCTGCTGAGGAGAACGAGAGAGTTATTGCAGGTATTTGTAATTTATGTGGATTACCTGCTTACGTTCTCATTGATACTGGTGCATCGCATTCATTTATATCTGCGAGGTTTGCTAAGCGTCATGCTTTACCTTTCACTTCTTTGGACATTGTGGTATCTGTTTCCACACCGATGGGTCATTCGGTGTTAGCTAAACGTCTAGTGATGGGTTGTCCTCTAGAGTTTGAGGGTAATATCTTAACTGCTAATTTGATGATTCTTGCGATGGAGGATTTTGATTGCATTCTGGGAATAGATGTGCTGACTGTGTATAGAGCTACTGTGGACTGTTACCAGAAGTTCGTGCAGTTTCGTCCAGTGGAGGGCGACAGTTGGTTTTTCTATGGAGAGGGAGCGCGACCCCCGATGCCTGTGGTTTCTGCTCTGAAAGCCTGTCGTGCCTTAGAGTCGGGCGGGGAAGGCTACCTTATCTATGCTATTGATTCGTCCGCAGACAGTGTCGGGGTCAGTGATATTCCAGTGGTTTGCGATTTTCCGGATGTTTTTCCCGAGGAGATTCCTGGTTTTCCTCCAGTTCGGGAAGTGGATTTCAGCATTGATTTAGTGCCAGGCACGGCACCAATCTCCAGAGCTCCTTATCGTTTAGCTCCATCAGAGATGCAAGAATTGAAACAGCAGTTGCAGGATCTTCTTGACAAGGGGTATATTCGACCCAGTGTGTCCCCGTGGGGAGCACCAGTTCTTTTTGTCAAAAAGAAGGATGGTTCTATGCGGCTCTGCATAGATTATCGGCAGTTGAATCGTGCTACGATAAAGAATAAGTATCCGTTGCCACGGATTGATGATTTATTTGATCAACTGCAAGGTACCTCTGTGTATTCCAAGATCGATTTAAGGTCTGGTTATCATCAACTTCGAGTTCATCAGGGAGATATATCAAAGACTGCATTCAGGACCCGGTATGGGCATTATGAGTTTCTGGTTATGCCTTTTGGGGTGACGAATGCACCAGCAGTTTTTATGGATCTGATGAATCGGGTATTTCGAGACTTCTTGGATAAATTTGTTGTGGTGTTCATAGATGATATCTTAATCTATTCGCGTGATCAGCGAGAACACGTACAACACTTGAGAATTATTTTACAGACACTTCGCGAGAATCAGCTTTATGCGAAGTTGAGTAAATGCGAGTTTTGGATTGACAGGGTTGTATTCCTTGGTCATGTTATTTCTAGCGAGGGAGTTTCAGTTGACCCGAGCAAGGTGGAGGCGGTATTGAACTGGTCGCGTCCGACGACAGTAGCCGAGATCCGCAGTTTTCTGGGATTGGCTGGGTATTATCGCCGCTTCATTGTTAACTTCTCTCAGATTGCTAAGCCACTTACTCAGCTCACTCGGAAAGATGTTTCATTTGAGTGGACATCAGAGTGCGAAGAGAGTTTCTTGGAGCTTCGCAGACGGTTGACATCTGCGCCTGTTTTGGCCTTACCGGCTGGATCTGGTGGTTTTAGTGTTTACACCGACGCCTCTTTGCAGGGTCTAGGGTGTGTTTTGATGCAGAATGAGCATGTGATTGCTTATGCGTCGAGGCAGTTGAAGCCTCATGAGGAGAACTATCCTGTTCATGATCTGGAATTAGCAGCGATCGTTTTTGCTTTGAAAATCTGGCGCCATTATCTGTATGGTGAGCGATTTGAGATTTTCACCGATCATAAGAGTTTGAAGTATCTGTTCACTCAGGCAGAGTTGAACATGCGTCAGCGTCGCTGGATGGATCTACTCAAGGATTATGATTGTGAGATCAAGTATCATCCAGGATCTGCGAATCTCACGGCTGATGCTCTTAGTCGCAAGGTGAGATTGTCTGCTCTTCAGACTTGTGCTGTATCTGGGATTATTCAGGATTTCTGTTCGATGGGATTCAATTATAAGCATCGGAAGGGATCAGAGAGTATCCGTGTGGCTACTATTTTGTCTGAACCAGTGTTGTACTCTCGGATTAGAGATGCTCAGATGTCTGATTCTAAGGTTCAGAAATTAGCTCGGTTGGCTGATGGAGATAATACTTCTGGTTTCCACTATCAGTCTCAGGGTCTTTTGTGCTTATCTGGTCGTGTTGTTGTACCGGAGGATGACACTTTGAGGGAGGAGATTTTGTCCCAGGCTCATCGTAGCAAGTTGAGTGTTCATCCGGGGAGCAACAAGATGTATAAAGATTTAAGGACTCGATTTTGGTGGAAAGGTATGAAACGCAATGTTTATCAGTATGTCTCCAAGTGCCTGGTCTGTCAGCAGGTAAAGGCAGAGTATCGACGACCTGGAGGTTTGTTGCAGAATCTTCCTATTCCGGAGTGGAAGTGGGAGCATATCACGATGGACTTCGTGACTCACTTGCCTATGTCTGTGGGGAATAGAGATGCTATCTGGGTTGTAGTAGATCGGCTTACCAAGTCTGCCCATTTTCTTCCGTATAACAGAGATTTCACTTTCGATCGGATGGCACGGTTGTACATTCAGGAGATTGTACGGTTTCATGGTGTGCCTGTGAGTATCGTTAGTGACAGAGATCCTCGATTTACGTCTAGATTTTGGGGTAGCTTTCAGCAAGCTTTGGGCACTACTTTGAGTTTGAGTACTGCGTATCACCCAGAGACTGACGGACAGTCAGAGAGGACTATTCGTACGCTTGAGGATATGTTGAGGTCTTGTGTGATGGATTTCGGGCCAGCTTGGCAGGATCATTTGCCACTGATAGAGTTTGCATACAACAACAGCTTTCATAGGAGTATTGGTATGTCTCCGTTTGAAGCGTTGTATGGTCGACGTTGTCGTACTCCTCTGTTCTGGGAGGAAGTCGGAGAACGACAGGTCGAGGGTCCAGAATTGATTCAGCAGGCCAAGGATAAAGTTCTTGTGATCAAGCAGCGGATTAAGACTGCTCAGGATCGACAAGCGAGTTATGCGAACACCAAGCGCAGGCCTCTTCATTTTGATGCAGGCGAGAAAGTGTTTCTCAAGGTATCACCTTTTCGGAGGATTCTGAGATTTGGACTCAAGGGTAAGCTATCTCCGAGATTCATTGGTCCTTTTGAGATCTTGGAATGTGTGGGAGATTTGGCCTACAGATTAGCCTTGCCACCGTATCTGTCTAGTGTTCACAATGTGTTTCATGTGTCCTTGTTGAGACGATACGTAGCGGATGAGTCCCATGTTTTGCATCCGACAGAAGTTCAGTTGAATCCGGATTTGTCTTTTGTAGAAAGACCGGTTTCGATCTTAGACCGGAAGGATAAGGTACTGCGGAATAAGACTATTCCTCTTGTCTTAGTGCAGTGGCAGCGCCGAGGTACTGAAGAAGCTACTTGGGAACTAGAGAGTCGCATGCGGTCAGAGCATCCTGAGTTGTTCTAGTTGTAGCATTTTCAGTTATGATTGTAATTTCAGTTGGGCTTTCAATTTGTAATTCATTCTTGAGATGAATGTATTGATTGTTCAGAATTGTTATTCTTCAGACTCGATTTCGCGGACGAAATCCTTTTTAGAGGGGGAGAATGTAGTATCCCGATGCCTAAATTGAGTAATTATTGGATTAATTATATTCTGCGAGTTCGGAAGGAACGAACCAGGATCGGACCGTCCGAAGAGGTTCGGATCGTCCGAAGTGGGTTCGGATGGACCGTTCGGTTCGGTGTCAGACCGAGTCTTGTCAACAGTAGACCGTGTCAGGGTTCGGATCGTCCGAAGAGGTTCGGATCGTCCGAAGACAGGTGGCTGGACACGTGGAAGACATGCAGAGTTCGGAACGTCCGAAGTGGATCGGATCGTCCGAAGTGCACAGGATCGGATCTTCCGAAGTGGATCGGATCGTCCGATCGTCGTCTATAAATAGAGGCGCGAGGCTTCACTTTTCAATTACCAATTCCGAGAGTTCCAGAGCGTTTTAGTCGTTTCTGATGGGTTTCTAGCTTTTCCCGAGGTTCGGGCACTAGCAGGGAGCTACTGGCTTTGTAGCGGAGCTGTGCTCTAGTTGGGAGCTAGCGGCATCAGTGGGCTGACTACGGACGCAGGTATGGTTCTAGGTTCCCTTGAGATTTGGAAGTATCTATTAGTCTAGTTAAGGCTTTTAGATGTGGTTTAGTGATATGGTATCACTTGGATTGTAGGCTTGATTCTAGGGCTGATTACTAGGATCTACTGGTTTGAGGTACGGAAGTACTATCCGAGATATCCTGGTTGAGTATGCTTTACTATGTGTTGCATGTTTATGTGTTGCATTATTATCTGACATATGATGCATGGTTTATTATGCGGCATTTGCATAATCATGTTGGGCCTGTTTATCTTTTGAGATAGCCTGTTCAGAGGGTGCTCAGCCCTCGGTTGTTGTGGATGGTTGGACCCCGTTGGCCGACGGTGGTCAGGATACCGGTATATCCACAGGTTTATGGTATGGGAGCCACCTCCTGGTGCGACGGCGCAGAGTGCTACATACCTTGACGTCATTTGCCTGAGCAGTTTTTCGTTATACCCAGACCCTGGTATCCAGTACATTTTGCATACATGCATGTCATAGTCTTGTATACTCATTCTTTCGGTACTGAGCGTTTTATGCTCACGTCCTCGGTTTATCTCTGTTTTGGACACCCTATTCGATGGGGCAGGCCTCAGGTTGGACGGTCCAGGAGGGAGAGGACAGGGAGCTAGCAGGGGTTGACCTGTAGTTGCTGGTATTTTATTCTTGGGATTTAGTTTGATTTGGTTGTTTTAGTATTCGTACTTACTGATTCGATCGGGCTGTATATGTTGTTTTTCCGCTGTTTATCTGATTCAGTTTTATTAAGTTAATTGCATGCTTAAGTTCTGATTAGTAGGTGATTCTGGAACGGGTCACTACACGACCTATTTGCTTTTGGAAGACAAGATTCATCAAGCGTTGGTACGTATCTCCCGCATTCTTCGAACAAAAAGGCATAACAACATAGCAAAAGGTGCCCCCGAAGGTGACAAAACAGGCTTTATCTTGATCTTCCAGATCCAAGGGGATTTGGTGGTACCCGTGATATGCATCCAGAAAGCTTAATAACTCGCATCCACAAGTGGAATCTACCAGCTGATCAATCCGGGGGAGTGGATAACAATCTTTGGGGCAAGCTTTATTCAAGTCCCTGAAATCAACACACATCCTCAAATTCTCCGTGGATTTTGGGACGAGGACCACATTTGATAGCCAGGTAGGGAACTGGACTTCCCTGATATGCCCGGCCCTCACCAACTCTTCCACTTGCTCTTCAATTACCTTATTTTTTTCAGGGCCAAAATGCCTCTTCTTTTGCTTCACGGGCCGGGATCCCGGGAGGACGTTCAATTTATGTTCGGCCACTTGGGGCGAGATCCCGGCCAACTCCTGTTGAGACCAGACGAAAACAATAATGTTAGTTTTTAAACATTGTAAGAGATTTATCTGGGTGGGCGTGCTAATGTCTCGGGCCACCCGGACGTGCTTTCCTGGCTCAATTTCCACCACTTCTTGCTCTTCCTCAGCAACAAAGTGCACTTCTCTCTCTTGGACCCCTTCTTGACATTCTTTCTCCTTCCCTTCCCTCCTTGCCATCTTTTGATCTACCCGGACTGTCTCCCCATAACACCTCCGAGAAGAGGGCTGATCTCCCTTGACCTCCCCAACCTGTCCTCGCACTGGGAATTTAATTTTCTAGTGATAAGTGGAGGCCACGGCTCTCATCTCATTCATGGCCGGCCTTCCCAATATGATATTGTACGAGGATGAGGCATCCACCACTGTAAAAACAGTCATCACAGTCTTCCTCAGATCTCCAGTGCGCAGGGTCAGGGGTAGAGTGATTTCCCCATCAGGGTACACATCATGTCCAAAAAAACCAAACAAGGCAGTCTCAACCGACTCTAATTGATACTCGTGTAAATCCATTTGGACCAGGGCTTCCTTAAATATCACATTGACAGAGCTACCATTGTCAACAAATACCCTCAACACATCATAGTTAGCCACTCGGACCTGAATGACTAGAGCGTCATTGTGGGGTAGACTAACTCCTCTGAGGTCCTCTGGTCCGAAGCTTATGACTGGCTCGTCTCTTCTCCTCACATCGATCTCTAAGCATTCCCTCCTGCTTCTGGATTTTCGGGCCCGGTTGGAATCGCCATTGGTGGACACCCTCGAAATCATTTTAATTACTCCTCAGCTTGGGGAAGGGTCCTTCCTCTCTGCTGGTCTGCCCCTTTCTTCCCGAGAATTCGCTTTTCCCCTTTTGCTTCCGCTCGGGGTGTTTGTTGACTTTGGAGGAATATTTGGTCCGGGACGTCTAGACAACCAAGGTGACTGTCTAGACTTATCTCGAGGGGGATGGGATGCTGGCATTGTTAGAGTAGGTGCTCGTCGAGCCAAGTGTTGGCCGAGTGTTCACAATGAAACTCTATGTATAAACGATCTTTATTTTAATAATATTTGAAATTATTATTTTGGCACTTCTTTATCTGTATACCCATGCTAGTTGCATAGATAAAGTCCTTGAATATACAAATAGTAGAAATAATATGAGATGCTCATATGATGAGTATCATGAAACTCATATTTGGAATACTGTATATTCTAAACAGTTCCTAGTCGATTCAGCCGCCGCAAAGAAGGATATAGGCCGCTCGAGTTAGAGACTAGTATCTGCGATGTGAGTACCATGTTTCATTGGTAGGGGACATTGTGATGTCCGAACATGCAGATAGGTGCTCCTTGTAAAATGAACTGAACAACCCTCCATAAAGGACTTTCCAAGTGGTTCTCACTTATCGAGTGGAAACGTCCTAGTTTATGGTTGTACACCATTAGTCCTTATGACCCGGGACAACATTGAGACTCTATGTGCTAGAATTACACTTTGGCTTGTTTGCCGACTCTCATGGGTCATCAGGTGACAAGGTTGGGTGTTCTGTCGAAACATATAGGAGTCGATGCATTGTAGTCGGGGATTCACCGCTTACCTTCGGGTATGGATATCCTATGTGTTCTCATGTGTATGTAGATTGAAATCTCTGATCAGAGTATGGTGGTAATTATGAAAGGGGTTTCATAGATTACACCATCGATGCAACTACGACATGACACATAGTATCAATTCATTGACAACTCTCGATAAACCAATGGTTGTCGAATCGGTCGGGATATATGAGTTGAAGGGACCGTACTGTACGCTAACCATAATTGAATGGTTCTTGCAGGCACTATCATTTGATACCTAGGGAATCATGTAAGCGATGCTGCTAGGCGTTTAACATGATTGGTTGGGTACTATCAGACTTGAGTTCTAACGTTCTCGTTATCAAGGAGTTGATAATTAAGAATGGAGCAATTGGGGTATGCTCATATAAGGACATGTTTAGTCCGAATCACATGGAGATGTGAACCCACGGCTAGTTGTATCAATGAACCATTGAGGGCCACACAAGTACTGGCTTTCTAGATCCCGTTGAGAAGTAAAATTGCTCAAAGTGTTGAACGACTTGTAAATGAGTTTATAAGCATAAATAAAATAGAAGTATGACTTCTATGAGAGAAATGTGACTTTTAATTTATGGAAGTGTTCCTAGATTAAAAGTTGGCCAAATAAATAATGTATTTGAAAATTGTGATTTTCATAAACATTATTATGGACTAAATTATATTAATTCAAGTGTTGAATTAATTAAACACTAATGGACCTAGTAGAGTCCAAATAATTAAATTAATTCAAGTGTTGAATTAATTAAATCATATTGGGTCTTGTAGAGCCCAATATTAAAATAATTATTCAACTAGTGACTTGAGTAAATTCTAGTAATGTTTAATTAGTCTCAAATATGTTTGAGATAATTAAAAATAAGTCCATGGATTTTTAATTGTTAAAAATCAAATAAGACTTGCATGCATGGGAGGTGAAGAGTTGGGAGACAACTTTCTCAATATTCAAGACATGTGTCATACATGCCAACAACTTTTTACACTACCAAGGCTAGTCTCCCTTCCCCCCATTAAAGCTTGAAGTGGCCGAAACCTTGACACATTATTCTCCAAGTTTTCTCTCATTTTTTTTCTTAAAGAGTTGAGAAAAGAAATCACTTCTCAAAGAAAAATGCTCTAATTTTTCTAGTGCAAAATTAGAGTGGATATAGCTTGTTGGTGGTGGGCTTAATATTTGAGCAAGGCGGGCTCAAAGGGAAGCTTGTAGAAGGTCAACCTTTCAAGAGCTAAGTTGTTTACATCTTGGTTGGAGCCATCATCAACCTCAAGAGGTTGATAGGTAACGATTTCTCAACACACAATGTATGACATTTTTGTGTTTTTTGTATATGCTACACCTAGTACTTGTGGGGACCCGGACGCTGATCTTCTTCTTAATCATCTTTGGGATTTAATTATCAATTAAGATAAACAGGGTCTAAAAATTTTTCTTTTTAAAATAAAATGCGGAAGGTAATGGAATCATGCTATTATACAAATCTGTATAATAATATAAATCTTGTACAACATTTATATAGTTCAACTAAGGTTCAACTACTATAATCAAGTAATAAAACCTACTCTACAATAAGTCCGGAATCACCACGCTAAACTCGTCTTCTCTCGTCATCTTCTCGACCCCGATCCTGCCCCACCTATTGTCATGAACACATACAAAACAAGACAACAGCCGGATAACTCCGGTGAGAATAAATCCCAGTATAAAACATGGTAAACATGCATATACACAAAGTAAATCATGAAACGTTCTATCATGAATAAAATTAAACATAATAGATTTCATAATCTATGAAATCAAATCAAAATAAGCATGCAGCTCAAATCAGATAAACATTCAATTCAAATCAAATCATATAAACATGCTATCATACTGAAAGCAATAAACATGGGTTTCATAGTCTATGAAACCACGTCTCTAAACACATGGAGTTCTAGTCAAATCATGTCTAGACTCGACTCAACTATAACTCTAGGGATCCCGTTGTGTATAAGACGTCAATGACGGTCACCTACCCTCCCACTCGGGGTGACTGTACGTCTTATTCCTAGACTTCGGTCTGAGCTGTATCGACGGCTGCAATAGGAGTCAGAGCTGCTCCTAAGCTGAGATACACCGAACATCTAGCAGTTTGACTGATCTATCAAGACTCCCTATCTTAAATGCAATGCATATAAATCTATAAACAAAGCAGTAACATATCAGCATATAAACAAAGCAAATTCGTATCAGAATATAACAATAATCTAGTATGTGATTTTATTGGGAAACTCAAATAGAATATTATTTGAGTTATGTCTTCCCGAATATCACATGAATTATACCTTTTTCGTCCCTGTCTGACGAAGACGATGACCTGTATTCAACTCTGTCCATATCAAATCTGAAATGACAATATCGAATACAACGTATCAGTAAATAACTCAATACACAATCTGTTCTGATCAATACTCAATTCAGTATATAATTTGATCAATATCTGAACAAGATACGATTCAATTCATGTCATCGATATCACAATACAATCTGAATCATATCGAAATCTGATTAATCTAAATAAACTGATGATTCGACGGCATAACAATACAGTCTGAATAACCCCGTCAAACTGAACATCACAAATATAATACTGAAACTCATAATCTGTGTCAATTCAATTCATACTCTGAATACTAACACAATTCTGATATAAAATCTCAATCAATATCTTTCGAAAATCATAACAATTACAGAAATAATCTGTTCTTTAATCTGTCTTCAATTCTATAATTTCTACGGTAGTAGGAACACCATATCTGATTCATATTCAATTCTGACAATCTCATAAATTCAAATCGTGTCTAAACTTAACAAAACTTACGTCCAGTTGTAGCCTGTGTTGTTAGGAACACAATACTGAAGTCGGATTTCAAATCGAACGGACGGATTTGGCACGATCAAGATTGAAAAATATAAAGAAGCTAAGCTTTTCCCAGAAGCTTTTCTCGATTCCCCTTTCTTCATTCTGAGGAGAAATCATTTGTCTCTTATATATATATATCATGCATGTCTTGACAAACGTGGCACACTCATTCACACAACACGTCTCGCGCTCGGGCGGACATAAAGTTCCGCCCGGGCGCGGAACTCTCGGCCCTCGCATTTTGCACAAACGCGCCCGGGCGGTCAAAAACCTCCGCCCGGGCGTGAACTATTCGGCTTTCATCATTGTCATGTGGCGCTCGGGCGGACAAAAACCTCCGCCCGGGCGCGAAGCATTCGGCCCAAAATTATACATTTCATATTTTTCGCCCAATTGGTCTCGAGAGGATCTGTCTATGATCATATCAGTTCAAGATCAATAATCGTAGATTAATAACACCGTAAATCTCGGGCATTACATTTCTCCCCCTCTTAGGTCTGAGTTCGTCCTCGAACTCACAAGTAATCATTTCAGATATATCGGAAGAAATGCATAACAGAGTTTAAACCAAAACTCAAATATCTGATTCCTATCTGGAATAAGAATTCATTAAGTATACTGTCATAATACTTCTCCAATCCTTCTGACGGAATCAATCTCGCATTACTGGCTATACAACTTTCGTATAAACGAATCTACAGCTCATCACATATCCGTATCATCAGCTGTTATTAAATGTGTTTATCTCATACCAAGACATATACAATCTTCGGTTTCATATACCAATCGTCATCATCCGACGTTGGTTTTTTAAATCTGTCCATTCTGAACTGTCTTAATATCTATTGTCATACAGTAACTCATATAGTGACAATAAGTCATAATAATTAGTACTAACATCCAGCAACAAAGCTGTACCAAAGTCTTCTAATATCTGGCTAGTACATTCTGACTGTCTGTCAATCTGTAAAATAATCTAAGAAAGAGTTCATGATATATTCTGTCACGAATACAAACTCAAGCCAAATCACAATCTGACATAATTTACTGCGGCATTCTGATCTTTCTGACCACTTCTTTGACATCAATCTGTGTCATTTGGTCATGTTTGTACATTATCTGGTACAAACGGATAGATATAGATTGAACAATCTGTCAATCTTAATCATATCATATTTCAATCTGGGGAAATGGCGGTAATTTCATTACAAAAGCCATAGAAATGCACTCCCATTTCTAATCAGAAACATACACATCTCTTACTATTTATTAAGGCTGAGTAGGTTAGAGTAACATCTTTGGTCTGTTTTTTAAAATACCTAAAATACCCTTCACCCCCACTCTCTACATTACTAATTATATATATTAATAAAGTGTTAAAAAATAAAAGCAAGTCACATGTAGTTTAGTGGATAAAGCCTATGTTTCTTAATCATGAGGTTGTAGGTTCAATTTTTGCTTGGGTCTTTTTTATTTTTTTTAATTTATTTTTTAGTTCATATATCAAAATTATAATGTAGCCACTCATTATTTCTTATAAATATATTTTGATCCTCATTTAAATATAAATCAAATAGATTATAAAAACATATCGTACAAGCACGCAACGCGTGCGTCGTTGTACTAGTCTGTAATAATCTTCTGATTTCTGTATTCATTTGTTGATAATTCGTACAATTCAGTACAATTTCTGCCAAAATTTCAGTACAAATCTGTCATAGTTGATTTAATCTGTCTATATCAAGACTGTCTGTTCGAATATCATACATTCTCAGTCACAAACATGACAACTGAAGTCACTACAGCCCATTTCTGACATTATCTGTGATTTCAGACTTGGACTATTGGGTATAACAAATCAGTTAATAACATAAATGAAAGAAAATATACCTACCTGGTATTCGGCTCTGACTATCGATATCAATTCTGTTATACAATTCTGAAACATTCTGACATCACAAGATATTCAGTCCTAATACAAAACACAGAATCACATATCTGTTACTCTGATCGATACACTATTCTGATTATTACAATCAAGTTCTGAACATTCTGATCACATTCTTGATTTACTGTAACTCTTGAATTCCACTCTGATTCGGTTGAAACTGTATATACTCCCTCTAGTTCACACTAATCTGTAGCATATACGGATTCAAAACATAGTAATATCAAATTAGAAACGAAATATCAATATCTTATACAGATCTAGTGAGTTCAGTGAACTCATAAAACAAGGATTTCTGATAAATATCTTCATATCATTCTGATCAACTGTTATATCTCATCTGCAAATAAAATATGCTCTCCAAAACAATATAAGATATCTCAAATACTGATTTAGAACAATAACAATACTCAGCAGATATAAAGCAACAGTCGAATAAAATAATCTGTCAAATCAGACAAAATACATTTCTAGCATTTCTGACATTTCTGAAATTTCTGATCTTTCTGATATCGATATTGTTATCAACCCCTGATCACAATCTCCATTGTGTCAAAATCAATCGGTATACTAACTTCAGATATCGCACACTCTGAATACAATCTGTTCCAAGCAGGATTCTTATCTGAATAATTTCTGTATACAATCATTACAGTTCTCCGAATATTCAATAAAGTCTTCAAATATTCTATTCAATCAATCAGAGGCAGCAAATATATCAAAATATCATAGATACAACGAGCATGAAATCATCAGAATATCTCTGAACATACTGAAACATGCCATAGAGAAACACTAAATCAGATGTAACTCCTGGTCGATACTTTCCTACTGATCTTTCAATTCATTCTGTATCATTCTGTACATTCAATGTCATTCTGTGCTAAATTCCAAAGCACCAACAACCAGTACCTGATATCGATTCAATTCTGAAATCTATCTTTCTGATATAAGGCAATTCTGAAATCTTATGTAGGCAAACATCAGCCAACTCATATATCACTGGCAAATCTGCCAATGCTAGGCTCGATTTCAGTAGGTCTACTGAATACATAGGGATGCAATCTGCTCCTTTCTGTATTAATCGAGTCATATACAATACAGATATCAAAGGAATTCTAAATCTAGAATTCTTATCGTGGTATCTCCACTGATCAGTCATCTCTGATCTGACTCTTACCATTTATGGAAAAATTCTACAATATTTCTGTACTTGTTCAGCATATACATATCAATAATGCGTTCAAATCAGAAAACACAAGTACATCATAATCTATTTCTATTTCATTCTCATCTTACTGTAGTATACAATATATACAGAAATCTCTGATATCAACATTTCCTCAACAAGCAAGGACATCAATACTACAGTATATACAAACCCAACAGATACAACATATCTCCATGTAACTCATTCAAGGATAATCTTAAGGAATGCATTAGTATATATCAATACATATGCAATCTAATCATAAAAGAATAGTACCTGTCACTATATCATCAGGTGCCTCTTGGGTTTGTTCCTCGGTCACTGCCACCAGATGGTCCTGATCCCTGAAATCTTCGGGAATCTCTCTGAGGACAAACTCTAGCAAAGTGCCCCGGCTGTCGGCAGATACGACAACTACCAGTAACTCCCTGGCATAACTCCGTGGGATGTCTTCCTCCGCAAGTTCTGCAATACACTCCAGTATATCTCGGGCTAGAACCACTGGAGCTAGATGAACCACTCCCCAACTTCTTGAATGGCTTCTTTCGAGCTTTCAGCAGATCTTGCTTCTGACTCGTACTGCCGCGATCATATCGAAGAGGGGATTGTTGTGTCTGAGGTGGCTTCACACACAACCTTGTCAATTGTCTAATCAGACTCGTCTCCGCTCTCTTCGCTCTACTCAAGATATCAGCAAAATGGTAAGGTCGCTGCAAATTCATAAATGCAACTACCTCCGAATTCAGCCCTTTGATGAACTGATTCACTACAGCTTCATCATTTCCAGCTAAATGAGGAGCAAAACGCAGTAAAGTAGAGAATTTAGCCACATATCCTTCAATATTCAGTTGCCCTTGGCTCAAATTCTCAAATTCTGCTCTTTTGTCCTCCCGGTACGAAGCTGAGAAAAATCTTCGATAGAATTCAGTTCTGAATATTTCCCACGAAATCACTGTACCTCTCTGTGCCCACATTCTTCTACCGGTAATCCACCAACTCCTGGCGGCTTCTCGTAACTGATAAGGCACCATTTTAACTCTCTGTTCATCTGTACATACAAGTAAATCGAACAAGATTTCTATGTCATCAAACCAGTTCTGACAGTCTTCAGATGTCTCGGTACCACTCAGAGTCGGCGGCTTTAATAACTGAAACTCTTTCATCTTTTCTTCTAGTTGAGTTTCTGATGCATCTATCTGTTCAGACGAAGTACTACCCCTTTCTGGAAATCTCCGAGACGGTATATCTGAATATCAAACAAATCAATACACATCTATATAATCTGTCTCAGCCCTCCTCTGATCATATACCTCTGATCCAGACTCGGTTCTGATTCAGGCTTATTAATTACATGCTACAATCAACTCAGATAACAAACAACATGTTATAGGGAAAGCAATAAATCATGCTAGCACACACTATGTAAGTCAACATTAACATAATTCTCATGCTAGCAATCACATGCAAGGAAAGAAAATTTAATCTACCCCGCTCATTCTCTTCTATCTCAGTCTAAAAGATCTATCAACTCTGACTATCTCAATCTGAAGGATCTATCGCTCTGATACCACCTGTTGTGGGGACCCCGACGCTGATCTTCTTCTTAATCATCTTTGGGATTTAATTATCAATTAAGATAAACAAGGTCTAAAAATTTTTCTTTTTAAAATAAAATGCGGATGGTAATTGAATCATGCTATTATACAAATCTGTATAATAATATAAATCTTGTACAACATTTATCTAGTTCAACTAAGGTTCAACTACTATAATCAAGTAATAAAACCTACTCTACAATAAGTCTGGAATCACCACGCTAAACTCGTCTTCTCTCGTCATCTTCTCGACCCCGATCCTGCCCCACCTGTTGTCATGCACACATACAAAACAAGACAACAGCCGGATAACTCCGGTGAGAATAAATCCCAGTATAAAACATGGTAAACATGCATATACACAAAATAAATCATGAAACGTTCTATCATGAATAAAATTAAACATAATAGATTTCATAATATATGAAATCAAATCAAAATAAGCATGCAGCTCAAATCAGATAAACATGCAATTCAAATCAAATCATATAAACATGCTATCATACTGAAAGCAATAAACATGGGTTTCATAGTCTATGAAACCACGTCTCTAAACACATGCAGTTCTAGTCAAATCATGTCTAGACTCGACTCAACTATAACTCTAGGGATCCCGTTGTGAATAAGACATCAATGGATGTCACCTACCCTCCCACTCGGGGTGACTATACGTCTTATTCCTAGACTTCGGTCTGAGCTGTATCGACAGCTGCAATAGGAGTCAGAGCTGCTCCTAAGCTGAGATACACCGAACATCTAGCAGTTTGACTGATCTGTCAAGACTCCCTATCTTAAATGCAATGCATATAAATCTATAAACAAAGCAGTAACATATCAGCATATAAACAAAGCATATTCGGATCAGAATATAACAATAATCTAGTATGTGATTTTATTGGGAAACTCAAATAAAATCTTATTTGAGTTATGTCTTCCTGAATATCACATGAATTATACCTTTTTCGTCCCTGTCTGACGAAGACAATGACCTGTATTCAACTCTGTCCATATCAAATCTGAAATGACAATATCGAATACAATGTATCAGTAAATAACTCAATACACAGTCTGTTCTGATCAATACTCAATTCAGTATATAATTTGATCAATATCTGAACAAGATATGATTCAATTCATGTCATCGATATCACAATACAATTGGAATCATATCGAAATCTTATTAATCTAAATCAACTGATGTTTCGACGGCATAACAATATAGTCTGAATAACCCCGTCAAACTGAACATCACAAATATAATATTGAAACTCATAATCTGTGTCAATACAATTCATAGTCTGAATACTAACACAATTCTGATATAAAATCTCAATCAATATCTTTTGAAAATCATAACAATTACAGAAACAATATGTTCTTTAATCTGTCTTCAATTCTATAATGTCTACGGTAGTAGGAACACCATATCTGATTCATATTCAATTCTGACAATCTCATAAATTCAAATCGTGTCTAAAATTAACAAAACTTACGTCCAGTTGTAGCCTGTGTTGTTAGGAACACAATACTGAAGTCGGATTTCAAATCGAACGGACAGATTTGACACGATCAAGATTGAAAAATATAAAGAAGCTAAGCTTTTCCCAGAAGCTTTTCTCGATTCCCCTTTCTTCATTCTGAGGAGAAATCGTTTGTCTCTTATATATATATATCATGCATGTCTTGACAAACTCATTCACACAACATGTCTTGAGCTCGGGCGGACATAAAGTTCCGCCCGGGCGCGGAACTCTCGGCCCTTGCATTTTGCACAAACGCGCTCGGGCGGTCAAAAACCTCCGCCCGGGCGCGAACTATTCGGCTTTCATCATTGTCATGTGGCGCTCGGGCGGACAAAAACCTCCGCCCGGGCGCGAAGCATTCGGCCCAAAATTATACATTTCATATTTTTCGCCCAATTGGTCTCGAGAGGATCTTTCTATGATCATATCAGTTCAAGATCAATAATTGTAGATTAATAACACCGTAAATCTCGGGCATTACAGTACTAGAGGTGGCCGAAATTTTCCATGTGTTTTTCGAAAATTTTGTTGCTTCCGTTGCGTTTTCGGTCACTTAAAATCGATCCCTTTCAAGTGGTATCAGAGCTAAGGGTACTAGTTTTTTGTAGCATATACATAATATTGTATTGAGATCGATTTCTAACCGCATGAGTGTATTTTTGCAACCAAAAACCGAGGCCTTTTTGGGGAAATTTCGGGCAGCATGTTGCTGCCCGTGTCGGGCCGCTCGGGCTGCCCGTTTCGGGCAGCAAGGGCAGCCCGAGGGGCTGCCCGAACGGCCCGACCTTCGAAAAAAAAAAAAATTTGTTGCCAGAATCCGGCGACGGCGATGACGACTAGGGTTTCCAAAAGTGTTTTGGATTATCAAAGTGTCATGGGCTTTGAGTTGTTGGGCCATTGGATGGCTAACATATTTGTGAATTTTAAATGGGCCAAAATGTTTTTGGTGAAAATAATTTTTTGGGCCCATAAGTTTAAAATTACAAAAGTTGCAAATATTTTCTCATGAAATAAATATTTTTAGTTGGACTTTAAATATTTATAGTAAATGGTGATTTACAAGAAATTCGGTTATAAATAAATTAATTTGAAAGTAGACAAAGGTGTTTGTATACTTTGTTAATTTAGTTTATAATCGTGGCAGTTAGTGATTGGATCAAGATATATAATATTGGATCAATTAATTATTTTGATAATTAATTGATGGTGTATGATATGTGATATTATGCATGAAAGATGATCAAAAGCCCAAGCCCAATTTGCTAGGTGTATGCTAGGATATTTTGTGTTGAATGATTGTAATAATTATCAATTTATAAACTGGGCTTGGTTTATGGCCCGTTCCCACCCCCATGAGATGTATCCCTATTTGCCATGGATATTTATTTGTAAATATTAGTATAGTGGATGATCAAGATTGGAAGATGGTGGCCATGATGATTATGAAGATCGAAGACATGTAAATATTGGAAGCTAATGTAATAGTTGCATTTGCATCCCATGCATTTCCCTAGGATTGGACCTAGGCCCGTGTTTAGCTCACACGGTCCATTAGTATTGGGGCGATTGATCATCCTTGTTTTGTTTACTGTTTATAATATATGCATGATATGTTATAAATAATGAGTATGTGCGTTATTATTATGATAATAACAAAGTTGCATGAATCAGGCAAACATACGATCAAACATGGCGAGCTTTTAAAATAAAATTAATGATGAGACCTTTCAAAATTAAAAACCCTCATTTTGAATAAGATTCAAAATTAATATCAAGCCCGAAAAGGGGAATTGTAAATTTGTTCATAATTTCCTTGTCTTCCATCGACAATGGGTGCATGATGAACGCTACCCGTACTCGGGGCTCGGCTCATATTATTGGGGGAGCTTTGGCTGCCGGAAAGCTGTGACATCCATTGACATGGTGATGTGAACTACGTGGAACTCTCATGATTTCGGCTCATATTATTGGGGGAACTCATGGCGAGCGTCCATTAAGGTTCAACATCGATGGGTAAGGCTTGACACGTGAAGATGAACGACGTCATATTATTGGGTCCTAATCAAACGTGAGACTAAATTTTACGTAGAGGGTTGCATTGTGATGCAATTGGAAACTACCTTTTAGGAATTGAGATTGGCTGATATTATTTGGGATCATGATTCGCTAATTGGACCTTACGTACCTACTGAGGAAAGAAGTTTCCCGTTTTCACTAGAGGGTAGTGAAAGATGTCAAAACAGTGGGAGTAAACATTTATAAAGTTAAATTTCATACTTTATATCTTACTAAATATTTTAAAATAGTCATTTACATTTATCTGTTTACTTTTCAGTACTATTTGACAATGTCTTCAATTCGCAATCCGCTTTCTGCCATACTCGAAAAACATGTGTTAACCGGACCTAACTACCTCACTTGGCTAAGAAACCTGAAAATCGTCTTGAACTCGGAAAAGATTGCATATACACTTACTGAGTCGCCCCCTGATAAGGCTCCGACTGACTGCACTCCTGAGGAATTGCAGACCTACAAGGATTGGTGTGACCATGACTTGAAGGCCAAGTGTTATATGCAGGCTTCTATGAATGATGAGCTGCAGAGGCGTTTTGAGGGTGCAAAGAGTGCTGCTGACATTCATTTGCACCTCAAGGAGCTATTTGGTGAGCAGAATCGGCCTCTTAGGCATGCTACCGTCAAGGAGCTAATCACTTTGCGCATGCGAGATGGGGCCTCGGTCCATGAGCATGGCCTAAAGATGATTGGGCTCGTGGACAAGCTTGTTGGCATGGATTTGATGTTGCCTTCAGAGTTGACCACCGATGTGTTGCTGTTATCGCTACCTAGCTCATTTGATCCTTTTGTGGTGAATTTCAATATGAACAAGATGGAGCCGACCCTTGAGGAGTTGGTGAACATGCTTGTGACTTTTGAGTCCACCATCAAGAAAAAGAAGTCGGTTCTTTATGTGAGTTCTTCATCTGGAACGAAGACCGATCCACGTGGGAAGAGAAAGAAGCGTTCTTTCCAACGTTCTAAGAAGAACGTGCCCTCGAAGAGGCAAGCTCCGAGTCCCGTTGTGGCAGCCACACCAGTGAAGGCTGACAAGACTGTTGACATCTGTCATCACTGCAAGAAGCCAGGACATTGGAGGCGTAACTGCATGGAATATCTTTCCCAGAAGGGTTCTGGAAAAGGTATGTTCTATATTGAAGTAAACATTTCAATCAAATCTACTTCTTGGGTATTGTATACCGCTGTGGCTCACATCTCTGTAATGATTTGCAGGTGATGAGAAGAAGTAGGAGGCTCAGGGAAGGTGAGACCTTCTTGAGGATGGGTAATGGAGCAAGGGTTGCTGCCAAGGCTGTAGGAGATGTTTACTTGCATTTGAACAATGATTTTAAGTTTGTTTTGAGAGATGTTTTGTTTGTACCAGATTTGGTGAAAAAAATTATTTCCATTTCTATGTTGGACAAAGATGGATTTTCTTGTTTATTTAGCAAAGGTGTTTGCAACATTTACAAGAACGAATGTTTAATTGGTACCGGAGAACTAGAAAACGATCTCTACACCTTAAAATTAAAAGATATTCCACTTAACAATGTCCATGCTATAACAACAACAAACAAGCGCAAACAAGATACTCTAAATTCGACACAATTATGGCATGCTCGATTAGGACACATTTCCCCAAGAAGGATGAACAAGCTAGTGGGAGTAGGCATGTTTAATATGTCTGATATTAATGCCCTCACAACTTGTGAATCCTGTCTAAAAGGAAAGATGACCAAAATTCCCTTTAAGGGCCATGTGGAGCGAGCCAAAGGGTTATTGGATTTGATCCATACCGATGTGTGCGGTCCGCTTAGCATCACCACTTTACCGATGACTTTTCGAGGTATGGGTATGTGTATTTACTGAAATACAAGTCTGAAGCCTTTGAAAGGTTCAAAGAATTCAGAAGTGAAGTAGAGAAGCAAATGGGACGAAGCATCAAGACACTTCGATCGGATCGAGGTGGTGAATACTTGAGTAACGAGTTCCAAGAGTATCTTAGGGAGAATGGGATTCTCTCACAGTGGACTCCGCCAGCTACACCACAGTTGAATGGTGTTTCGGAGCGTCGTAACCGGACTTTGATGGACATGGTTCGGTCTATGATGGGGTTCACAGAGTTGCCACCATCATTTTGGGGATATGCGGTTGAGACAG